>NC_083587.1:17515499-17682999 GCF_027579695.1 Neoarius graeffei
GTTCTTCCTCATGTTTGGACATAACTTGTGGTGTTTCCCAGGAGTCAGTGTTAGGACCAAAGTTTTTTATACTATATATCAACGACATACGTCTCATCTCATTATCTCTAGCCGCTTTATCCTGTTCTACAGGGTCGCAGGCGAGCTGGAGCCTATCCCAGCTGACTACGGGCGAAAGGCGGGGTACACCCTGGACAAGTCGCCAGGTCATCGCAGGGCTGACACATAGACACAGACAACCATTCACACTCACATTCACACCTACGCTCAATTTAGAGTCACCAGTTAACCTAACCTGCATGTCTTTGGACTGTGGGGGAAACCGGAGCACCCAGAGGAAACCCACGCGGACACGGGGAGAACATGCAAACTCCGCACAGAAAGGCCCTCGCCGGCCACGGGGCTCGGACCCGGACCTTCTTGCTGTGAGGCGACAGCGCTAACCACTACACCACCGTGCCGCCCAACGACATATGTAGTGTATCTAAAGTAATGAAGCTTGTCTTGTTTGCTGACGATACAAATATCCTCTTTTTCTGGTGATAATTTAATGGAACTATTGCAGATCACAAGTTTCTAGATCACAATTCACTCCGGATTCTTTACCGTTCCCCGGTTTCACCTTATTCAAGTTACTGTGCAGAGGTATGGGGCAATAATTACAAAAATACAATACATTCATTATTCATTCTCCAAAAAAGAGCAATAAGGATTATACACAAGGCTGGTTATCAGGATCGTACAAATACATTATTCTTACAGTCAGAAATACTGAAATTTCCAGATCTGGTGGACTATCAAACAGCACAAATATTATTCAAAGCAAACAATCAACTGCCACATAAAATTCAAAAACTGTTCACAGAAAGAGATGGGAGTTATCATTTAAGGGGTTTATTTAAAATGTAAAAATTATAGGGTGCGCACAACCAAGAAAAGTTTGTGTATTTCTGTTTGCGGGGTGAAGCGGTGGAACAGTTTAAATGAGGAGCTCGAGGGATGTCCAGACATGAAGCGATTTACAAAGATGTACAAAAATTTGATTTTTCACAAGGTACAGTGGTGCTTGAAAGTTTGTGAACCCTTTAGAATTTTCTATATTTCTGCATAAATATGACCTAAAACATCAGATTTTCACACAAGTCCTAAAAGTAGATAAAGAGAACCCAGTTAAACAAATGAGACAAAAATATTATACTTGGTCATTTATTTAGAGGAAAATGATCCAATATTACATATCTGTGAGTGGCAAACGTATGTGAACCTTTGCTTTCAGTATCTGGTGTGACCCTCTTGTGCAGCAATAACTGCAGCTAAACGTTTGCGGTAACTGTTGATCAGTCCTGCACACCGGCTTGGAGGAATTTTAGCCCGTTCCTCCGTAGAGAACAGCTTCAACTCTGGGATGTTGGTGGGTTTCCTCACATGAACAGATTGCTTCAGGTCCTTCCACAACATTTTGATTGGATTAAAGTCAGGACTTTGACTTGGCCATTCCAAAACATTAACTTTATTCTTCTTTAACCATTCTTTGGTAGAACGGCTTGTGTGCTTCGGGTCGTTGTCTTGCTGCATGACCCACCTTCTCTTGAGATTCAGTTCATGGACAGATGTCCTGACATTTTCCTTTAGAATTCGCTGGTGTAATTCAGAATTCATTGTTCCATCAATGAAGGCAAGCTGTCCTGGCCCAGATGCAGCAAAACAGGCCCAAACCATGAAACTACCACCACCATGTTTCACAGATGGGATAAGGTTCTTATGCTGGAATGCAGTGTTTTCCTTTCTCCAAACATAACGCTTCTTATTTAAACCACAAAGTTCTATTTTCGTCTCATCCATCCAAAAACATTTTTCCAATAACCTTCTAGCTTGTCCACATGATCTTTAGCAAACTGCAGATGAGTAGCAATGTTCTTTTTGGAGAGCAGTGGCTTTATCCTTGCAACCCTGCCATGCATACCATTGTTGTTCAGTGTTCTCCTGATGGTGGACTCATGAACATTAACATTAGCCAATGTGAGAGAGGCCTTCAGTTGCTTAGAAGTTACCCTGGGGTCCTTTGTGACCTCGCCGACTATTACATGCCTTGCTCTTTGAGTGATCAGACTTTGATAGATCCCTGTTCTTTAAATAAAACAGGGTGCCCACTCACACCTGATTGTCATCCCATTGATTGAAAACACCTGACTCTAATTTCACCTTCAAATTAACTGCTAATCCTAGAGGTTCACATACTTTTGCCACTCACATATGTAATATTGAATCATTTCCCTCAATAAATAAATGACCAAGTATAATTTTTTTTCTCGTTTGTTTAACTGGGTTCTTTTTATCTACTTTTAGGACTTGTGTGAAAATCTGATGTTTTAGATCATATTTATACAGAAATATAGAAAATTCTAAAGGGTTCACAAACTTTCAAGCACCACTGTATAAGGATGAAGGGGATTAATCATAACTGGCTGTTTACTGTGTATTTTGTTCTTTTTTCGAGTCATCGTCTATTTGTTTTGTTTTATCTTGTTCTTCTCCATTGTGAGCGTGGTATTAGTAGTAAACTTGTGTGTAGACATATGGATATACATATATAATTAGTTATATGATATAGTCATCGAGAATTGATATCTGAATAGTTGAAGTAATATCGGGGTGGGATTAAATAAGTTTTTACTTCAGCCCACTCCTTTTCGGACATGTAAACTCAAAACTGCTTAGTGCGTCCTTGTTTGTATTTTTGTTTTGATATTACCACCACCTATATTATTTATGGTTTAGTTTCTAATTTAGTGCCTTTTTACGTATTCTTGTGCAAATGCTGTTTTGCTTTTCTTGTTTTCTGCTTTGTTTGTTTACATGTTCGAAATAAACCATCATCATCATCATCATCATCACCTCTTTCTTCAGCTCTGTGAGCTGCTTCTTGGTCTTCTCAAGTCGCTTCCGGTCCGCAGAGAGCCTGCTTTCTGTCTGGTGCATCTGCAAACACAAAACCAAGACGGACAAAACAATCTTGAAAATAAATATTTCCTCTTGAAAACCGAAGTTAATCATTAGAATTAAAAAATAAATAAAAATAAATAGACCTTTTAAACCCAGCTACTGACGACGCGCAACAAATGCCTGGAAAATCAAGGCACTTTCTTTGAATCAGAGAAAGGAGGATGAACCGTTTACACAGATGCTGCTGCTAAAAATCAGCTAAAAATCAGAAATATGTCGCTCCTGTTCGGCCCACATGGCGACTTCTGGAAAGTGAAAGGTCGCTTGTAACTGTCCACAGGATTGATGGAGTTAAGATAGCTTCTCGCCCTTCACCCCGTGCTCATGAAGAACGGTTTCGAATGGCAGAGCAGTGTCACGCCGGACCGTTTCTGCCACTTTCTTTCCTCTCGTGCCTGCTCGGGGCCACACAAAAGACCCATCCAGATTTAATTACCCCTGCTTTCTCCTTCATTAAAGGCTAACCTGTCATCCAATACCACGCGCCAAAGTCTGCAATTTGCACTAATTCCTGGCGTTTCTGTCTGCCCGTTCAGAGCTATATTCAGAGAATAATTGCTTTTGTGGCCTATGCAAACACGGTCAGGATCAATCGTAAACCAGCCTTAAATGTTTTTGTATTGGCCATCTGTCTGGAGCTGATGCCTTCAACGCTGAAGCTAAGCAGCGAGGGCGTGCGGCCTGCACGTCACACCAAACAAATGCTCCTGCTCAGAATGGATGACGATTTAAAGAAAAGAAAAACGCAATATAAAAATTCATACATCTAAACAGCTTAAAATAAAATTCTCAGGGTGCGACTCGAATTGATATTTACAACATTCTTTAAGCAATTATAATAATTAAAAAAAAACCACACACTGTACTGTATTTTTACAGGCCTGCAGACTGATAACTGTAAATTATGCCATCTTGTGTAAATATTTACCGCCACTGTTATGTCAGATAGTTCGTCATAATAATGATCAATTACTGCAGGGAGTCTCAGCCATGGTGGCTCGTTGCTATTTAGCCCCCAACGCTCTCCAAGCTTAAAACATTAACAGCTTAACTATGAGCCTTTTGTGCTCGCAATGTGGAACTGACAACCATTAGAGTGACCTCCTTTTCCGGTCACTACAATAATAATCCTCCTCTCCGGACCTAAATTTATTATCAAAATAAATCTGAGAATGGGACTAAAGGCCATTTAAATTATATATATACACACACATATATGTGTGTGTATATATATATATATATATATATATATATATATATATATATATATATACACACACACTTTTTTTTTTGGAAGGGGGGGGAAGAGTCGTACATACAGTAAGTGACCCTCCACAATTATTGGTACCCCTTGTAAAATCTATTAACAAGGGTAAGAAAATAAATCCATCTTTTGGTGAAGTCGCTTCATCTCACATTGAGAAAAAGCCGACCTTTAATTGAAAGTTTACTCAGAGAAAAACATTTGCCAAATAATTATTTTCAACAAAAACACGTGCCACTATTATTGGCACACCTGCATTTAATACTTTTTACACCCCCTTTGCCAGTAAAACATCACCGAGTCTCTCCTATAACATTTTATAAGATTGGAGATACAGAGCAGGGCATCCGAGACCATTCCACTTTACACAGTCTCTCCAGATCATCCAGGGTCCTCGGCCCTCTCTTGTGCTCTCTCCTGTTCAGCTCAGCCCACAGGTTTTCACTGGGGTTCAGGTCAGGGGACTGAGATGGCCAGGGCAGAAGCTTGATTCTGTGCTCAGTTAACCATTTTTGTGTTGATTTGGACGTACGCTTCGGATCATCGTCCTGCTGGAAGATCCAGTGATGGCCCAGGTTTAGTTTCCTAAAATGCAGAGGAGCCAGATTCTGATTTAAAATGTCCTGGTATTTCATGGGGTCCGTGATGCCATGGACCCTATCAAGGTTTCAGGGCCTTTGGAGGAAAAGCAGCCCCAGAACATCACAGAACTTCCACCATATTTTACAGTTGGGATCAGGTTCTTTTCATTATAGCCAGCCTTTTTACGCCAAACCCACCGCGAGTGTTGATTACCAAAAAGCTCCATTTTTGTTCCATCAGACCAGAGAACACAGTTCCAGTCAAAGTTGTAGTAGCATTTCACAAACTTCAGGTGCTTACGTTTGTGGGTAACTGACAGAAAAGGCTTTTTTCTGGAACCGTCCTCATAATCTGTTGGCGTGGAGGTGGAGTCTGATGGTGGTTTTGGAGACTTGGAAATCCCAAGAATTTACTTTTTCTTGTAATTCACCAACAGTGATCCTGGGGGATTTTTTGCCACTGTACGGAGACAAAATAAATTTGGCCCCTCTTCCAGGTAAGTGTGTAACAGTTCAAGGTGCTGAGGGTATCATATGTGCACACGTGCGTGCGTGTGTGTGTAATATATTAATAAACTTCCTAACAAACCAAACCGTAACAAATGAATGAGAAAGAGTTTTCCAGTTCACAAAACCATAAAAAAAGATACCAAATTACATATTAAGGATTTGCTAAAGTAGTCTCTATGGGTAGGGCGGCACGGTGGTGTAGTGGTTAGCGCTGTTGCCTCACAGCAAGAAGGTCCGGGTTCGAGCCCCGGGGCCGGCGAGGGCCTTTCTGTGCGGAGTTTGCATGGTGTCCGCGTGGGTTTCCTCCGGGTGCTCCGGTTTCCCCCACAGTCCAAAGACATGCAGGTTAGGTTAACTGGTGACTCTAAATTGACCGTAGGTGTGAATGTGAGTGTGAATGGTTGTCTGTGTCTATGTGTCAGCCCTGTGATGACCTGGCGACTTGTCCAGGGTGTACCCCGCCTTTCGCCCGTAGTCAGCTGGGATAGGCTCCAGCTCGCCTGCGACCCTGTAGAACAGGATAAAGCGGCTACAGATAATGAGATGATGAGATGAATGAGACTCTATGGGTTTTCGATTTAAACCATCATACTCGCCAATTAGACCAATAATCCATAGCAGTGACGAGCTTCAACTCAAGTTTAAGCTGAAACCATGCTTCACTAAAGTAAGACTTGAAAAATTGGACTTTTATTGAACCTCAAAACAAATGCTCGTTAGACATCGATCCTTTTTGGTGGAAGATAAGGTGATTCCATGTAGTTCTATCAAACTAAACATTCAGAAATGCATCGTAAATAGGCTCACCTACAGGTCCCTCTTCTCAGTTAGGAAACTTTAGATTTGTTATGAACCAGGAATATGAACAGGTCGAAGTCTGATGCCAAAAATCAGCTTAAGGCTTGCAATAAATGTGTGATGCACATCATGGAAAATGAGGAAAGTCAATTCAAAAGTGCTTGAAAAATGTCCTGAAGCACACGGGTCAGAAAGTGGAGATAGATAAATAAATACCTCAGATTAACTAAAGCACGTATAAGGCATATGCCACACGTCAACGCGTGACATGTTCGAGCCGTGCACAATGTAGCCCGTGGCCAAAAAAAAAAAAAAAAATTTGCGTGTATTAAAAAAATAATAATAAATAAATAAAAGCTCAGGAGACGAGCATCATATCATCGGTGCATAATTCCATTGTGTTTATACATTTCCTGCATGCATAATATATTACATTACACCCTTCCGAAGCACATTTAACAGACTGCACTGGAGCATCCTTTTCACAAAGCTGACATCTGACGCGTGCCACTGCGCGGCGGTTGACATTAACCACGTCAGAGCGACACACAGGGGCCTAAACACGGCGAGGTGCAAGAACATCTGCTCGTGGAACATTTATAAAAAAAAAAAAACAGGTTTTATTGCCCATTAATGATGCGAGCGCAGCGGCAGAGCTCGTGTTGGGTCGGTGTTACCCACCTCAATGGCACCTTAGTGTTTAAAGAAGCTCAAAGTAAATGTCAAAGCAGAGGAAATCATTTCGAGATGGAATTAAAGAACGCGTAAGACAAAATTAGAATTTAAACTGAAGTAAACAGAGAGGAGACACGCCGAGTTACGCTGCTGTTGTGACGCTGTAACACCTTAATCCTCACAATGAAGCAAGAAATATAAGTGAGAACAGGAGCAAAGGTGGAACTTCATGGACGTTCCACAGCAATAAATGCAGCTAGAGATGGATTAAAAGTGGGATGATTGTTGTTTAATTAATAAAAGTTATAACTGTTAGAGGAAAATAATCAAGTTACTGTTACGACCCTGAAGTTATTTTTTCTAACACGGTTCATCCAGAAGTGTTTAATTCCTCTTATACCACAGCAATTGTTTTATTTATTATTGAACATCAGATCACTTTTTATTCTCACACACACACACACACACACACACACACTGTTGTGCAAAAGTCTTAGAAATGCTGTAGATCAAAAATGGCTTAAAAATAATGAAATTTAAAAAAAAAAAAAATCATAACCCTAACCCTGTATATTTAAATGTTGTGAAACACTGAAACGCATTAGTTTCAGTTCTCACTTGCTTTACAGCAGCTATAAACAGTCGCTCCCTCACCAGCCTCTCTATATCCTGTCTTTAAATGAATAAATCTGAGAAAGCACAAAGCGTAAACTAGAGCCCTGCACTCCCGCGGGAGTCCCGCGGGACCCGCCGCAAAGTAGTGCGACGCGGGACAAATTTTGAAAGCTCATTGCGGGCGCGGGCGGGAGCAGGAGTGCACATATGCGGGCGCGGACAGGAGCGGGAGTGCACATATGCGGGCGCGGGCGGTAGCGGTGATAAGCTGCAGTCCCGCTAACTAAAAACGTGTTTAAAATAAAATTTATAAATTATTAATTTATGTCTATCATATATAATTTGTGCTGGATATTTTATTTGGCATTAATAAAAACATTTTAAGATGCCTAAATTTGCAGAGAGAGTCAGATTGAGTGAGGAATGGCATTTTAAATTTGCCATTGATCACCCTAACGGGAAATCCTTTGATCACTCTAATGACTCGCCGTTCACACCCAGCCTCCAATGACCCACACTAACATGATGCCTCAATGGACACCTTAGATGAGCTGGTCATCAGAATTCTGATTCTGATCCAGGAGAGGATAAATATATCTCTCGTACTTTTCCGATTCCTTTCCTCTTCCATGTTTGAGATCTCCGATTATGGCAGAAGAGCAGAGCTCCTTTACTGAAGCTCACAGTGCTTCAAAAGTAAGTGCTGCTTTAAAAAGAGGTACATTTATCGTTAAAAAGTCAAGGAGTCCTGAAATCGGACATTTTAGTTAGAAATGCTTTACAAATGTAAATTGGGTTAGCCTAATGTTTTATATGGCTGAACAATAAATATACCAAATTTCCACTTGGAATTACGTGCTCGCCTGTCTTTTTTTATTGTTTATTATTATTATTATTATTATTATAATAATAAGACACTGACTAAGGCAACAGCCGAAACGTTTGTCTCCTTCTGCTGCTAAAAACAACTGAAAAGAAATGTAACTAGAAGAATAAGTTCAAGAGTGCGATCCATCTCTCCTTTCACACTAATTATTCATAGGAGACGCACCATGGGAGAGCGCATACTTAAATGATTAGCCTACTTAAATAATTATTATTATTAGGTCTACATGCTGCCATTTCAACATTCTGAATTCAGAAACAAGGTAAATAATAACAAACGTGAACGTGAGCTGTAGATATTTATGCTCAAATCCACTCAAAGTAGGGGGCGGGGCACCATCACGCTGTGTCAAGACAAGAACTTTCCTGAGAAATAACGCGAACGTCTGCATCATGCGGGATTTGCGGGTGGGAGAGGGACAAAATATGGCAGGCGCGGGCGGGAGCGAGACTGAAAATCAATTCTTTGAGGGCGGGAGCGGGACTGCACAATGCGGGCGGGAGCGGGACTGAAAAATCCGACCCGCGCAGACCTCTAGCGTAAACTCCTCCATCATGAAGATGGAGACTCCTTCCAGAAATGTTAACTAAGCATCTCCTTACATTAAGAAAACCTCAAATGACTTTTAAAACGGGCAGCACGGTGGTGTAGTGGTTAGCGCTGTCGCCTCACAGCAAGAAGGTCCGGGTTCGAGCCCCAGGGCCGGCGAGGGCCTTTCTGTGCGGAGTTTGCATGTTCTCCCCGTGTCCGCGTGGGTTTCCTCCGGGTGCTCCGGTTTTCCCCACAGTCCAAAGACATGCAGGTTAGGTTAACTGGTGACTCTAAATTGAGCGTAAGTGTGAATCTGAGTGTGAATGGTTGTCTGTGTCTATGTGTCAGCCCTGTGATGACCTGGCGACTTGTCCAGGGTGTACCCCGCCTTTCGCCCATAGTCAGCTGGGATAGGCTCCAGCTTGCCTGCGACCCTGTAGAACAGGATAAAGCGGCTAGAGATAATGAGATGAGACTTTTAAAACGTATTAACGTAGAGCGTCTGCCGTACGAGTCGCTGCCAACGAGCCGTTACTATAGAAACGATGGCGTATTAAAACGAGTGCATTAATGCAGATAAACCTGTGATGTGCGGCTGCACTACTGTCAGAGCTGCTGTTATGGAAAATTAATTAACACCTTCTCTTCTGACCAATCAGGATCCAGAACTCGACAGCGCTGAATGATTGTACAATCTGCCCTGGCATTAGCGCGCTGCAGTGTAGAGGAACTCACTGTAGAAGAAAAGCAAACATGGGTTAGGTTTATGAACCGCGCTCGTCACGAGCTGTTGTCATTTGGTGACAGGATCCAGAATTTGTTGATTATTTATCTGCCTAAAGAAACGAGTGTCAGGAGCAGCTCAGAGAGTCGCAGCTCAACTGGCTCCGTCACTCCTAAACTTTCAGATGGGGAAAAAATAAAAAATAAGCAGACTGGAGGAGCATCATGGACAGGAATCAAGGAGGAGGTATTTTTAAAAATCAATCAATCGTTGCGTACGCGTCTCCCCCGTGCGTCTCCGCCTGCTTCAAACGCTGACAGAGAGAATCCCAACTGACGTGCAGTCGCTCCGTAAAGAGAACAGAGAGAAGAGAGGGAATGAGTGTGATATGAAACCAGCCAACAAACAAATCGAGCGACTGTCAAACCCATCCGATATTGATGCCAGAAAAAAAGTGCCTTTATCACGAGCTCTCTGTGAGATATCAGAGTATAGCGACAGTTCGACTGCAGAGATTCAGTGCTGAAGGGTGTGCGTGTGCAAGTGCAAAGTCATCGCGCGCACACAGAGCTACATCTTCCAACTCTGGCCATGAAGACAGGCGCAGTGGATTGTGGGTAGTGGATTCATCATGGCTGCTGCTGCTCCAGAACCCGAACAGAACCCTGCTCTCGGCCCACGCCAAGCCAGCTTCGGCACAACCTCCCGTCTTACCGCCATCAGCTCTCGTCTAAGAAGGGCGTATGCTCCAGGCTTCAGAGAAAATAAAAACTCTGCAGGTTCCATGTAGAACACTAGAACAAAGTGTTTTCCTCTCAGGAAAGAGTTCCATACGTTTTTAATACACAAACAAACAAATAAATAATCCAAAAGGTCCCTTAAAGAGCCCGTGAAGAACAATTTCTTCCCCTGAGGCTCTGTGGATTAACTGGGTAAGTGTGCGAGACAAACTCCACATTATTGCTCAATATTTTCTTCTGAATAACTAGAACCTGTCAGGGCTCCAAGTGGAACCCTTCTCTGAAAACCAAGAACCCTTAATTCTCACAAGGAGCACATGAAGAACCCAGAAAGATGACTAAATAAGTGACACAAATAGAGAAGAGGAGAGGAGGAAAGAGAAGGAGAGAAGAGAGGAGGAAAGAGAAGGAGAGAAAAGAAGACGAGGAAAGAGAAGGAGAGAAGAGAAGAGGAGGAAAGAGGAAGAGGAAAGAGAAGGAGAGAAGAGAGGAGGAAAGAGGAGGAGAGGAAAGAAGGAAAGAGAAGAAGAGAAAAGGAGAGGAGGAAAGAGGAGAAGAGGAAAACTAAGTAAAGGTAAAAAAAAAAGAAAAGAAATTAGTGAGGTCAAAGGAAGGAATCAAAGAAAGGACTACATAAAATGCAGGCAGATTGAAGGAAAGAAAGCCAACTGATAAGATTACAAAAAGGACTTAAATAAATAAATAAATAAATAAATATTAACTAACTACAATAAAGTAAGTGAATGAATAAATAAATAAAAATAAACAAATGCAGTTCAGGCATTAGAGGGTTACCAGAAAGTTGTGGGTTCAAATCCCAGGGTCATCAGAGAGGGAACCCTTCACCATCGACTCGGTTATATTATCTGATTATTCCTCCTGAACTATAGCTCACTTTGAATTTAAAAAGGAGGAAAAAAAGAAAATCATGAAACATCTTTACACATCCTTAAAAATAAAACGCACATCCATTTATTATAAACAGAGCATTTATTTATAACTTTTTTTGCATGGACAGGATCGTCTTAAAATCAAAGCTTTAAAAATGCAATAAATCAATAAAGTAGAGCAGTTTATTGTGGAAATGAAACAGGAGAGAGAGAGAGAGAGAGAGAGAGAGAGAGAGAGAGAGAGAGAGAGAGAGAGAGAGAGAGAGAGACGACCCAGAGCCGCTGAAGCAATAAATATCTGAGCGCTTCCTAAACACCGCAGATGGAGGACGTCTCTCAGACTGAAGTGTTAAAGATATTTGTTCAGCTGCACTAACGCAGGAACTTCGCTGGAACAAAACCTATTATTGTTCACCCTCCTCCCCCCCTCCCCTTTCCCCCTCTGACAGGAAATGGACAGTGGCAAAGTTACAGTAGTTCACCAGATGAGATCAGAGAGCAGGTTTTCTCTCTAAAGCAGAAGCAGATGTTGGGGCTGGAACTTGACCGGCGTTCAGATTAACGACTGTGTTGCTTGCTTTAAAAAATTAAACTAATTAATCGAGAACCATCACAGGCTCGCTTATATATTATATATATGGTTACCAGGGTTAAACAGATTTTTTTTTTGTGGTGTCGAAGAATAACATCTGTAAGAACAAACATTTGAGAAAATTAAGTTAACCCATCTTATACTTTGTGCTCCATCGGGAGTAAAACTAATTCGGCTTTGCATACGAACGCCAAAGGGGATATGTTCGGTCTCCGAACTCTGATCTTTAAATACGACGGTGTGAAATTAGTGTAATCGACTCCACAGCCTTCTAAACAAAGTCCTGAGGGTTTGTCACCATGACGTGGTTCAGAAATGTGCACTTTTTTTTCCATGAATCAGAAGACAGAAGGGTGTAAAAGGAAACGGAGGAGAAGAGAGCTCTCTTTACCCTCACTGCCAGCTGCTCTGTTGGCGTCTCAGAGACTTCGCCTTGTCGAAGTTAAAGCCTCCTGCTGCTTGAGAGTTTGATCTCGCAGCTGTTGAGATCGTTCCATCTTTTCCTGTAATTTGGACCCGAGCAGGCCGACGTCTAAACCCGGGCTATTAAACTTCCTCCTCGCTCATCTGCCATTCAGTGCGTTTACATGCACATAGAGAGAATCGAATTTCTGCCGTTGCTCGACTGAAATCGAAGTTCAAAATGCCATGTATACACCTTAATTCGGCTGAAATTGAACCGAACTTGATTTCTCGGAATCGAGCTACACGACCTAGATTATGCGATTTCTGCCGAGCTACTTAGTGCATATAAACCCTATCGAGCTACGTAGTCGAGCTACTTACTTCAGCACTGCCCCTTCCGGAAGTGACGAGACCACAAGCGGGAAACACAACAGCCTCGGTCGGCATGACAACGAATCATGACAACGGCATGAATCTTTTCTTTTTGTGGCATTGTTTGCACTGTTAAAATTTAGCTCACTTACTGTATCACCAAATACATCTGTACAGCTGTTGCATAGCTGTCAATTGTGTACATAAACAAGTCATTGTATTTGTGTGCGCATATATGTCCAACATCTGAAGAATGTCAATAAAAGCAAAACAATTGAACTTTTGTGTTTATTAAGACACAAGTTAAATTGTAAGCAAAAAAATGAACTTTAGAAAAATATACAATTGTGCAAAATAAGTTGTCTTACAAAACAGTGGTCTGCGCAGGACAGTTTGTAGCCATACAGTCTGTTAGAGCAAGCCTAACAGCTTGAGCACGGAGCTTGTGAACACGGAACTGCCAGTGTTGCCAGATTGGGAGGTTTTAAGTGCATTTTGGCGGATTTGAACATGTTTTGGGCTGGAAAACATCAGCAGTATCTGGCAACACTGCTGATAACTTTGTTTATACTCTTGAATAGCTCTTCTTCATGATGACAACCAGAAGTGTACCAACACGATGGGGCGTGTAGCGCCACCTGTGGCTCGGGTGCACAATGCACCTCACACAATAGCTCGATTTCATCGTGTGCATGTAGGATTGGATTTCTCTGGCACCCTGCTGGGACCTTCAGCTCGATTACCGACAGCAGCTCGATTTGGATGTGCATGTAAACGTAGTCACTGAGAGGAAGAGAGAAAGAGGGAGGGGAAAAAAAAAGCGCCAGAAGGACAGGAGTGGAGCGTCTTTACAAATCAACGTGACAGGGCTTTGAGGTCAAACATTTCCACGCTCCATTTACAAAACATTTTAGGCCTTTAGAACACGTTCATAAGCAGCTTCGTGATGTTTATTTAACACTGATGGAAGGAGTCTCCAGTTTCGGCTCTCTAACTGCGTCATTAGTAAAGCCAGAACTATCCGACACTTTCAGGACAGAGGACGTTACACGTAGCAGTTTCTCAGTGATATGATAAAGGTGTGCACGGTTTTTTTTTTATCTCAACTTCAAGCGAGGGGGGGGGAAGGAAGTGCAGAAACAATTGTTCCTTTAGATGTGATATAACAGAAAACCGGCATTAACTCGTTTTATATGATCATAAACGGATAAAAAGTAAACACTGGAAAGTTGCTGTGGCACAAGAGGAATAAAACACAAACTATATTTAGCAGTTATTCTTCCTAATCGAGTCGTAGATGAGCTGATAGCCGACGAGGTGCGTAGCACCGAGTTGTCTATAAGCCATGTACGACGAGATTGAGTGGAATAACTGTTTTATTCTATCCACATTCACTGGATTTTGAGAAACGGAGCATTTATTTTTGCAAATTCAATAAATAAAAACTTTATACACAACATCCGACAAAATAATTTCTGCTTAGGATGTAAACAAATCGGCGAAATGACAGTAACAATTTGTGAAAAATGCGATAATTCTTGGGGGGAAAAAAGCGTTCTTACCATTAAATACTTTCATTCCATATTTTGTTGCCTTTTTTTTTTTGTATTTTTGGGGTTTTGTTTTCAAGTAGAGTTTTCACTTCATCCTCGGTTGGTTCAGCAATACTCTCCGCCATTTTGTTTTTCTCTCCTCATGGTATATGAGCTGATATCCTAGTAGTAGGGTAGCCAATCGGAGCATGCGATTGCTCATATCCAGTGAACGTGGATAGAATAATGCTGATTATTATACATACGGGCCACTTTTTCCATGTTCTATTCCCTTCTAGTGGGTTTACTGATAGCGTGCAATATTATATCGCTTATTCTCCAAGTCTTATGCCGCTCTCCCCAATGGAGAATGAGAGTGCAATATTGTTAGAGACATTGCATGTTGTAACATGACCGCACACATCAGAGCTCATGTGAATATCCAGTGACAATTTTTTCTTCTGCGCATGCGTAGAATAATTTCTTTGTCAGCCAGGAAAGAGAGAAGACAGGATTAATTCAGTGCTTGGTTTAAGCACTAAATAAATAAATTGAAAACTGAAACCAAAGACGCGCTGAACACCCAAAAGGCTACCAAAACTTCATATATTCTTCATGCATATTTACAAGAGAAAAACAGACCAACGGACATAAAAAAACTGGAAAAGAGACACATCGGAGATGTAAAACTTCCATGTTAGCGAGTGACTAAGGGTTTGTTCACAAAAATGGCGGCGAGATTTGCTCCATGAAAAGCGTCAGATTTCAAGAGAAAGATGTGCTGAACTCCCAAAAGGCTACCAAAACTTCCCTGGATATTCTTCATGCATTTAATCTTCCACATTAAGCATATGGAAAAACTGGAAAAGAGACACATCGGAGATGCAAAACTTCCGCGCTAGTGAGTGACTCAGAGTTTGTACACAAACACGGCTGTGAGGTTTGCTTCATTAAAGGCGGAAGATTAAAAGAGAAAGACGTGCTGAACACCTGAAAGGCTCTCAAAACTTCACTGGATATTCTTCATGCGTTTTTACAAGAGAAAAACAGACCAACAGACATTGAAAAACTGGAAGAGAGAGCAATAACAGAAATATTGTCAAAGTTCTACTTGGAGGTGAGGAAAAATGATGGAGACTTTTACAAGAGGACGTCACTCGTGGACTTCACTCAGCAAAGCCCTTTTGTTTTGAACAACTGCAGTGGAACAATTAACTACGACCAAAAGTAACTGAATTTGAACTGTCAACCTGGATATCGCTTGGATACAAGTTGGGTTGTTGTTCAGGCTTTTTGGACTTGTACCATTTTTATTGTTAGAACTCTGACTTAGTACATTGGATTGACAGAACATTCGATCAGAATCAGCATCCAATATTGGCGAGTTACCGCCCTGTTCTTAACTTTTTGTAAAATCTATAACTGTTCCATCGAATGTGTGTATAATAATGTTGGCTGGCTTTTTTCGTGGTATATCAGGTATATTCCATTCAGCTACTTGTCTTCGACTCATTCAGTATCGTCCTAGATGAATGGAATATAGCGGATATACCACGGAAAAAGCCAGCCAATATTATTTAATCATTTCCCTTTTATTCCTTATATATCTTGTATGTTACTGTTTTGAATAAAGTAAAGGCACATCTCATTTCATACACACTCAGTGATAAATACATGTGAAAATCTGACCGTGCTATAAGGACGTTTTAACGTAAATGACATTTCATAATGGTTTTTAAATGCAAGTGGACTACATCTGGAGTCAAGACACATTAAAGTCCCCATTCCTGGGTGAAGATGGACACACAAAAGGTACAATGATCAGGTGGATGAGCGGTTAGTCCAGGTGAAAAGGATAACATTTTAGAAATTTGACTTCGACAGCGGCGGCATGGTGGTGTAGTGGTTAGCACTGTCGCCTCACAGCAAGAAGGTCCGAGTTCGAGCCCCGCAGCCAGCGAGGGCCTTTCTGTGCGGAGTTTGCATGTTCTCCCCGTGTCCGCGTGGGTTTCCCCCACAGTCCAAAGACATGCAGGTTAGGTTAACTGGTGACTCTAAATTGAGCGTAGGTGTGAATGTGAGTGTGAATGGTTGTCTGTGTCTATGTGTCAGCCCTGTGATGACCTGGTGACTTGTCCAGGGTGTACCCCGCCTTTCGCCCGTAGTCAGCTGGGATAGGCTCCAGCTTGCCTGCGACCCTGTAGAACAGGATAAGTGGCTACAGCTAATGAGATGAGACTTCGACAGCACTAAACTACAGCAACAGCATGACAAACTTCAATGTCACTGCTTTATGAAAGACGTGGGCGATACACATCCACATCACCTGTAAATACAGTGTTACCAAACATCAGCTTCAATTTAATACAGACTTTTTTTTTTTAAGTTTATATCCTGCTTCTACAACCCCGATTCCAAAAAAGTTGGGACAAAGTACAAATTGTAAATAAAAATGGAATGCAATAATTTACAAATCTCAAAAACTGACATTGTATTCACAATAGAACATAGACAACATATCAAATGTCGAAAGTGAGACATTTTGAAATTTCATGCCAAATATTGGTTCATTTGAAATTTCATGACAGCAACACATCTCAAAAAAGTTGGGACAGGGGCAATAAGAGGCTGGAAAAGTTAAAGGTACAAAAAAGGAACAGCTGGAGGACCAAATTGCAACTCATTAGGTCAATTGGCAATAGGTCATTAACATGACTGGGTATAAAAAGAGCATCTTGGAGCGGCAGCGGCTCTCAGAAATAAAGATGGGAAGAGGATCACCAATCCCCCTAATTCTGTGCCAACAAATAGTGGAGCAATATCAGAAAGGAGTTCGACAGTGTAAAATTGCAAAGAGTTTGAACATATCATCATCTACAGTGCATAATATCATCAAAAGATTCAGAGAATCTGGAAGAATCTCTGTGTGTAAGAGTCAAGGCCGAAAAACCATACTGGGTGCCCGTGATCTTCGGGCCCTTAGACGGCACTGCATCATATACAGGCATGCTTCTGTATTGGAAATCACAAAATGGGCTCAGGAATATTTCCAGAGAACATTATCTGTGAACACAATTCACCGTGCCATCCGCCGTTGCCAGCTAAAACTCTATAGTTCAAAGAAGAAGCCGTATCTAAACATGATCCAGAAGCGCAGACGTCTTCTCTGGGCCAAGGCTCATTTAAAATGGACTGTGGCAAAGTGGAAAACTGTTCTGTGGTCAGACGAATCAAAATCTGAACTTCTTTATGGAAATCAGGGACGCCGTGTCATTCAGACTAAAGAGGAGAAGGACGACCCAAGTTATCAGCGCTCAGTTCAGAAGCCTGCATCTCTGATGGTATGGGGTTGCATTAGTGCGTGTGGCATGGGCAGCTTACACATCTGGAAAGACACCATCAATGCTGAAAGGTATATCCAGGTTCTAGAGCAGTATATGCTCCCATCCAGACGACGTCTCTTTCAGGGAAGACCTTGCATTTTCCAACATGACAATGCCAAACCACATACTGCATCAATTACAGCATCATGGCTGCGTAGAAGAAGGGTCCGGGTACTGAACTGGCCAGCCTGCAGTCCAGATCTTTCACCCATAGAAAACATTTGGCGCATCATAAAACGGAAGATACGACAAAAAAGACCTAAGACAGTTGAGCAACTAGAATCCTACATTAGACAAGAATGGGTTAACATTCCTATCCCTAAACTTGAGCAACTTGTCTCCTCAGTCCCCAGATGTTTACAGACTGTTGTAAAAAGAAAAGGAGATGTCTCACAGTGGGAAACATGGCCTTGTCCCAACTTTGAGATGTGTTGTTGTCATGAAATTTAAAATCACCTAATTTTTCTCTTTAAATGATACATTTTCTCAGTTTAAACATTTGATATGTCATCTATGTTCTATTCTGAATAAAATATGGAATTTTGAAACTTCCACATCGTTGCATTCCGTTTTTATTTACAATTTGTACTTTGTCCCAACTTTTTTGGAATCGGGGTTGTATACACAATACATTCGCACATCTTGTGTAAACAAAGACGCACATTTCTTTCGCCGTTGCAGTTTCACACAGGCCTCCGGTGCACAATTCAATCCCAGGGACAATCCTGCAGTAACACTTCCATTGATCCTTTCACACTTCATCGCAAATTACGCTGCTCCACTATTCATACGACGCTTATCAATTATTAAAGCACTTTATTATTCAATTCCATCCACCGATTGCGGTCACTTTTCCTTCTCGCATTAGTGAAGCAATTAAAGGAAAGAAGCTGACCGCAATTTCAAAGAAAGAAATGGAAAAAAAAAAAGATTTAAAGGTTATCCTACGATACACAAATCAGCAGCAGTTAAAATCAAATGACTGTTTTGTCAAGGACGAAGCACTCAGAATGAAATGTCCCTGAGAAGGGGGGGGGGGGGGGGGGGGGGGGGAGACGCTTCAAGCAAGAAACCAAACCCAATTATATTCATCATTAGTATGCTTCCTTAATGTTCTTATTTATTATTCAGGGAGGGCCATAAGAACTTAAATTCATCCTTCTCACACCCCAATGCTAAACCATATTCAAACAGAGCCCAAGTCATTCATTTGCTCGCGAGAACCCACAATCCTCAGCAGGGGAGAGCTCAGGCGCGCCACGTTAGTCAGGATCACTGCTGCTCGGTGGGACAAGAAGATTAAAATGAGCCGAGGTCTCAGGGATGGGTGGGCGGGGCTTTACCTGGTCTCGCTGGGTGTGTGTGTTGTCAGGGATTTCACCCTCTCACACCTGAGGATCAACACAAGCAACCAGAATGATGAACATGAGAGCGCGGACTACAGGGGAAATAAATAAAAGGAGGAAAAGAAGCCTTTAAAAAAAAATGTATTCAATATTTAGAGAATTTAACCCTTTCCTGCACTGCCCAATCAATTTAAAAACATTTCCCCCTCTAGATCTCACACCACTCTTGATGTAGTTTGGTATCTTTTACACAGTTTTGTTCGCAGTCGGTTATTCCAAATAAATGAATAAAACGGAACAAAAACCTGAGGGAGGAAAAAAAAATAAACCCACCTGCATCAGATTACAGCCCGACACGGTTTACATCTCAGACGTCAAGAAGATTGTAATCTTGATCATTTTTATATTTTGGACATGAACCTTAAATATTTTAGATCTGAACGTTAACAGATTATGTAGGAAGGCGTTGATTATTTTTTTAATTTCAGGACAAAATGTTTTATTCCTGTTTGTCAAAATTCATGACATTGTATTTAAGTAATATAAATCAATAAAAAGTGTGATTCGATCGATCTTGGATCCTTCAATCTCAAAATATCATGGTGATCTGCGCCAGGGGTCCTCCATCAGTTGTCGAGTTGCAGCGCCGAGTATGACTGTATAGGCCGATGCATGAGCCGCACGGTCTGCTCCAGTTGCTGCAGGTGAAGTTGCTTGGTTGGGTGTCTGTTGATGATGCCATTGTTGGAGCCTCCCCTCCCCCCACCAGGTCTCTCTCCTTTCCTCGGCTTCCCCAATGACGGCCTTGGTGGTGGACCACCAGCTGGCACGGTCTGAGGCTGCTGTCTCCAGGTCTGCGGGGTTTAAGCCGCCTGCCCTCAGGTCACGCTTGCACATGTGCTTGTAGCGTAGTGCGGGTCGTCCTGTGGGTCTGGAGCCTGTGGCCAGCTCACCATACAGCACATCCTTTGGGATGCGGCCGTCGTCCATGCGGCTGACGTGGCCTAGCCAGCGCAGGCGTTTCTGGGTCAACATGGCCAACATGCTGGGCATCCCTGCCTTGGCCAGGCCAGTGTTGGTGACACGGTCCTGCCAGGTGATGCCCAGAAGTCTTCTGAGACAGCGCATGCGGAAGGCGTTTAGTCTGCATTCTTTATATAAATGTGTTTGTTTTTTGGACATGAACCTTAAATATTTTAGATCTGAACATTAACCGATTTTACGTAGGAAGGTGCTTAAACCTTATTTATTAATACCTTGTGTGTATATTTTATATTATATATAAGGTATTAATAAATAAGGTTTAAGCATGCGCTGACTATAACAGAACATTGTTATTATAACTATTTCATATCACTCAGGGCTTACATAACGCATCTCTGGATTTTGACCAGCAAAAAAAAAATTAAATTCATTGACAATTTTTGATTTGACCATTTGATGATCATTTTTTCAAAGAAATTATTTTACTTAGAGTAAAGCCAAGGTCTTTTTAAAATTGTATTTTGTACACAAATAAAATGGTGATTCTAATCTAATTACACAATCCCATCAGACAATGCATACATTTTGGTCAAAAATTAAAACACACCAGCAGTTTTGGTTAAACCTGGCTTTCCTTGTGTATTTTATTATCATTATTATTATAGAAATACAGTAAAAATATTCAGACAGATGAAGACACTATTTGAAAGGTTTTGTTGTTTTTATTCCTTAGTCACTGATTAAAATAACTACTTATTTTAGAGCGCAAAAATTACAAAAAATAACATCTTATTTTTAGTAAAAGTTTTGACATTTGTGGGTCAACATCGGAAAAAAAAATTTTTTTATTTAGGTTACCTGGTGACACTAAATTGAGCGTAGGTGTGAATGTGAATGGTTGTCTGTGTCTATGTGTCAGCCCTGTGATGACCTGGCGACTTGTCCAGGGTGTACCCCGCCTTTCGCCCGTAGTCAGCTGGGATAGGCTCCAGCTCGCCTGCGACCCTGTAGAACAGGATAAAGCGGCTACAGATAATGAGATGAGATATATATATTATTTGACCCTATGATCAAAACACAACCCAAGAAGAGGGTGCACGTGTTTACAAGTGTGCCGCTTTAGCAAAACATCAACCAATTTGATCAACAAACAATACATCAGTCAAGCCCGAATATACTTCATTATTATTATTATTATTATTATTTTATACAACTGTGGGGAAATATCGTCCTCACTTCTCAGGAAATTAATTCGCACAACTGTGTGAAAGTGCTAAATAAAATAATATCTTAACGTGGCAGGAAGCAGCTCTGTTGACAAACACAATGCCAGTCAATTTCACATCACTGTCAGGTCTAAAGACCTCGATGAACAAAGAAACATCAGCACCGCTTTCAAAACACCAGCAGGTGAACTGGGAATTCCAGGATGGGAAAGAGCTTTTTTTTTTTAAAAAAAAAACCCCTGCACTTCCAAACAGCCCCCAGCTCGGAAACCTGCTTCCTCTGATAGCTAAAACAGCGAAACATTCCTGACAACAGCCGCTCGTTTTGAACACCTGCTTCTTTTTAAGTCGTGCAGCGTGAGCTGGTGATGACACGGTAAAACTGCGCTTCTGTGACAACAGCATCTGTACCAACGAGAGATTATTGTGTTCTGGCACATTCTGTCCGTTAAAGCAATGCTTATGGGAGGGTGTTTGAAAGAAAAAAAAAATCATAGTACTATTGAAACACTGCAGGATTTGTCTTCGCAAAACAGCCAGAGTTCAGTCAAGAAGGGAAAAAGAGGTCTCCGGTTTCATCAAAATGCAGAGAGAAGGTTGAACGTGATGCTCAGAGAAAACACTTAAATGTAGAGGGAGAACCTGCTCTTGGCTCAGAGTCCGAATCTGAGCGCTGTACCAAATTAAACAAACAAAAAAGGTGTCCGAGTGGCGTGTTGGGCTGAAAACATCCTCTTAAAACTTTCATCCATTGGTCAGAAACATGGCGATGACGGAAGTGCAGCTCCACCGCTGACGCTAATGTGATACACATCTCGATGGTTTACCAACGATCCAATTCACCAAAAATTAAATATGAAGCAACTATTAACAGACACAATATGATTCATTATTGAGGCACAGGACTGCAACTCAACTTGATACGATGCAGAACGTGTTGCACTTCTTCTTCCATGATGACCCAGACACGCCTTGGACACGCCCGGACACAGCTCCCGGACAAGCCTCGGACACAGCCCCCGACACAGCCCTCGGACACAGCCCTCCGACACAGCCCCCGGACACGCCTCGGACACAGCCCCCGGACACAGCCCCCAGACACGCCTCGGACACAGCCCCCGGACACGCCTCGGACACAGCCCCCGGACACAGCCCCCGGACACGCCTCGGACACAGCCCCCGGACACAGCCCCCAGACACGCCTCGGACACAGCCCCCAGACACGCCTCGGACACAGCCCCCAGACACGCCTCGGACACAGCCCCCAGACACGCCTCGGACACAGCCCCCAGACACGCCTCGGACACAGCCCCCAGACACGCCTCGGACACAGCCCCCAGACACGCCTCGGACACAGCCCCCAGACACGCCTCGGACACAGCCCCCAGGACACAGCCCCTAGACCGCCCCCGGATATGCTTCAGACTTGAGTCCGGTGACAGTAGTAGAGATGAGGAATTCATCTTAATCATAAATTACTTGTCAAAAATTATTATTGGTCACGTTTATAAATCATAAAAGTCACAGGGCCTCTATTGATAAATATTAATAACTTGGAGTTTACCAATGCATTCGGAGCTCATCCCAAATCGTATCCAGTGCATGCTTTTTTAATTGGGGAAAACTGTATCGCCAACTTTTATACTGGTGTACGTCAAAGTAATAAAAATCAGCCAGTGCTTAATAAATGATGAGATAATTATCTAAGAGAAGGATAACATACAGTGACCTGGTCATTATTGCGAAAACCCCCCACAGGTTGATCAGAACCGTGAAACGATCCTGTCGGGGTTTATTTCACAATAATGACCAGCTCGCTGCACATCATTATTTACTTATCTAATTATCCTGCGTATTACACGTCTACTTCCTAAAGAAATCAATAACAACAAAAAAATATTGATATTCAAGTGATTTTATTGCTTCCACAAATGACGTGGTCCATAGCAACATATGGTTCCGTTCTACAGAAATAACAGACCGCAGAATGCTGCTATTGACCAGTCAGAATCGAGAAGAACAAAGCCAGGACATAAAAAATAACTATGAAATCTATAAAGTGAAGCATGGAGAAGGTGAGTATCGGTCCTGGAACTGACCCAAGAACCTGGTGAGCCAACGCTGCACCATCAGGAAGACCTCAAGAACCATAAGGACACCGTTTCAAGTCAAAACATCTGCTACATTTTTAGGAAGGAATTAAACACCTCAAGCAGGAGCGTGAGACCTAGTTCCTGGTAAATCGGATGACGCAAATTTCTATTTTACAACTCTTAAGGTTTGGTTTGACCCTGCTGAAAGGGAGGACTCAGAATAGAATCTCAGATTGCTACATTTCAAAAATGGCTGACTTAATCCTCAATATTATATTAGAGGACTTCAGCTGGAGGAAGAATCTACGAAAGGACATAATAAACTAATTACTTTGCCAATCAGAGTCTCCCTGGGGGAATTTGCTCAGGCTGTGCATCCAGCTCGGTGCTGGATTGAGTCCCCTTTCTGAATCCTGAGACAGAGGGAGACGCAGCGAGAAAGAAGTGCGTAAATCCATGATGGGGCAAAGCTCTTCATCTTTTTGAGATGTCAATCGGGCGGAGCAGGACAATGTGAATGAGACTCGCCTTTACGGCGTCTGGCAAAGGCAGGGGATGTGCGCACGTATAATAATTTTTCAAGGACGTTCTTAAAAGTCAGAAGTAGTTTAAAGTGACAGTAAGTAGGTGCGCGTGAATTTTAAATTCCAATAAGAAAAGAAGAAAAAAATTTTTAATGGGCTTTCCAAAAAAAAAAAAAAAGTTTTCTGCAGATGAAGTTTGAAAAAAATGTATTGTGTCATTCTGAGGGGGAGATACTTACTAACTCGAAGGACGCAAATGAAAGGTAAAGTCGCTCACTAATAACACGTCCAGTTTGAAACCAGTCTGTGCTTTAGCCTTCAACAATTTATCCATTCAAGTGTTTTTCGCTCTCTCCTACTTAAACGTGGTCAGTGCACTGAACAGAAGTCAGCAGCACAGCAACAATGGACACGACGAGCAAAATCACGCTGCCAGAGATGAATACATTTCCATTACAAAAGGCCTAGGACACATGAAACTTCTCACAAAGAAGACATGCTCTTAGAATGAAGGGTTTCAGGAAGTTAACAGTTGTGTGTTTATTACAGGTTTTGTAAAGGATCAGCGTTCTGCGCTTTTTGTAACCGAATCCCAGGTGGTCATATTTATGTCTCATGTGTTGCAAATAAGATTAAAACAAAATCACTTCCTTGCCGAGCTGCTTCAACAAATCACCCATGTGCACCACACTTTCTCAAAAAAAAAAATTTAAACCCCACACCCTTTCAAATGATCAATTCAGCTCTTGCACGGTTTCTTTTTAATAACAAATGCACCTGATCCTAATTTGCACATACGTCTACATTCTCTACAGTTTAATAAATGTTGGACAGCGGTTTACTTTTCATTTATATTTTAACTTCCTTCTGCTGCAGTTATGCAGGATTGAGGAGAGACGATATTTAGTATAACTGCACTGGGACATTCCACATGTCTGCATTCGCAACGTTGAATAGATGTATATGTTATTTACCAGCTGGGAGGTCCGTCTCATGAAATACCGTGACCGAGTATCGGCATTTCACCATACGGACCGACCTTAAGCTGGTAAATAATCTCGTATCATCTCTAGCCTCTTTATCCTGTTCTACAGGGTCGCAGACAAGCTGGAGCCTATCCCAGCTGATTGCGGGCGAAAGGCGGGGTACACCCTGGACAAGTCGCCAGGTCATCACAAGGCTGATGCATAGACATGGACAACAATTCACACTCACATTCACACCTACGGTCAATTTAGAATCACCAGTTAACCTAACCTGCATGTCTTTGGACTGTGGGGGAAACCAGAGCACCCGGAGGAAACCCACGTGGACACGGGGAGAACATGCAAACTCCACACAGAAAGGCCCTCGCCGGCCACAGGGCTCGAACCCGAACCTTCTTGCTGTGAGGTGACAGCGCTAACCACTACGCCACCGTGCTGCCCCTGGTAAATAATATTTTATTTTTTTCCTTTACCAAATTCTAACAGAAAACGAGCGCGCCCGAAAAGGAAAACCGAGCCAAGGCGAGCCGCCATTTTGAATCCTCATTCACGGCTGTAATGCAAATGTCTTCCTCCTCGGTATACAAGTGCACTTCCATGGCAGGAAAATACCCCCCGACATTTTGCTGCCTATGTAGTCCCCTATTTATACAAAATTGAGTCATTCAGGATTCAGCCATGTTTTTGCTCAGTGTTAGCAAGTTAGAGGTTTTTAGTTTTCTCCTGAAATGTCTTCTTTTATTTCTTCTTCCTCAGGGTAGTAAAACTCGCTTTCGCTGTGAACACTGTCGTTATCGCTATCCATGCTGTAAAATTAATGCTATTTTGAATCCTCATTCACGGATGTAATGCAAATTGCTTCCTCCTCGGTATACAAGTGCACTTCCATGGCAGGAAAAAAAAGAAAAAAAAAAAAAAAAAACTACGTTTTGCCACCTATGTAGTCCCCTATTTATACAAATAGGAGTCATTCAGGATTCAGCCATGTTTTTGCTTGGCGTTAGCAAATTACAGGTTTTTAGCTTTCTCCTAAAATGCATTTCTTCTTCCTCAGGGTAGTAAAACTCGCTTTCGCTGTGAAGACTGTCGTTATCGCTATCCATGCTGTAAAATTAATGCTATTCTCCTGAGAAATGCTGGCAAAAATTGATAAGATTTTTGAGAATCTTTTTAATAAATCTTATTTAAAAAGATAAATGTTGACAAAAAAATGCTACCATGTTTGTTGTGAATGAGCGAGTCACCAGAGGTCCGTAACCGGGGTCCGTACCATAGGATACAGACCCGCTCACCAGCCAATCAGAGCGCAGGATTTGGACTGCGAAAAAAATACAGATTTTTTTTTTTCGCGGTCCAAATCCTGTGCTCTGATTGGCTGGCAAGCAGGTCCATATCCTACGGTACGGACCCCAGTTACGGACCTCTGGAGACTCACTTGTTCACAACAAACGTAGTAGCATTTTTTTTGTCAATATTTATCTTTTTTTTTTTATAAGATTTATTTATAAGATTATCAAAAATCTTATACATTTTTGCCAGCATTTCTCAGGAGAACAGCATTAATTTTACATCATGGATCACGATAACGACAGTCTTCACAGCGAAAGCGAGTTTCACTACCCTGAGGAAGAAGAAATAAAAGAAAAGAAAACATTTCAGGAGAAAGCTAAAAACCTGTAATTTGCCAACAGCGAGCAAAAACATGGCTGAATCCTGAATGACTCCTATTTGTATAAATAGGAGAAAGCAATTTGCATTACAGCCGTGAATGAGGATTCAAAATGGCGGCTCGGTTCGGTTTTCCCTTTTGGGCACTCTTGTTTTCTATTAGAATTTGGTAAAGAATAAAATAAATATCCCCTCCTAGAACTGCCACCTTATTGTGGTGGAGGGGTTTGTGTGCTTGAATGATCCTAGGAGCTATGTTGTCGGGGGTATTACGCCCCTGTTAGGGTCTCCCAAGGCAGACAGGTCCTAGGTGACAGGCCAGACTAAGAGCAGTTCACCAAAACCCCTTATGGATGACAAATCGATCAAGGACCGTGACGTCGCCTGGTATGGCGCAGCTGGGGCCCCACCCTGGAGCCAGGCCCGGGGTTGGGGCTCGTATGCGAGTGGTTGGTGGCCGGGCCTTTGCCCACGGGGACCAACCGGGCTCAGCCCAAAGTGGTGACGTGGGCCCGACCTCCTGTGGGTTCACCACCCACAGAGGTAGCCGTAGGGGATTGGTGCAGTGTGGATTGGGCGGCAGTCGAAGGCAGGGGCCTCGACGACCTGATCCCCGAACACAGAGGCTAGCTGTTGGGACATGGAATGTCACTTCGCTGGGGGGGGGGGGGGGGGGAGCCTGAGCTTGTGCAGGAGGTTGAGAGGTACCGGCTAGAGATAGTCGGGCTCACCTCCCCACACAGCTTGGGCTCCGGAACCCAGCTCCTCGAGAGGGGCTGGACTCTCCACTTCTCTCGAGTCCATGGTGAACAGTGGCGGGCTGGTGTGGGCTTGCTTATAGCTCCCCAGCTCAGCCACCATGTGTTGGAGTTTACCCCAGTGAACGAGAGGGTCGCCTCTCTGCGCCTTCGGATTGGGGAGAGGGCTCTTGCTGTTGTTTGTGCCTACGGGCCGAATAGCAGTATAGAGTATCCGGCCTTCTTGGAGTCCCTGGGAGGGGTACTGAGAGGTGCTCAGACTGGGGACTCCAATGTTCTACTGGGGAACTTCAACGCTCACTTGGGCGACGACAGTGATACCTGGAGGGGCGTGATTGGGAGGAACGGCCTCCCCCATCTGAACCCGAGTGGTGTTTTGTTATTGGACTTCTGTGCTAGTCACGGTTTGTCCATAACGAACACCATGTTCAAGCATAGGGATGTCCATAAGTGCATGTGGCACCAGGACACCTTAGGTCGGAGGTCGATGATCGACTTTGTTGTCGTTTCATCGGATCTCCGGCCCTGTGTCTTGGACACTCGGGTGAAGAGAGGGGCTGAGCTGTCAAGTGATCACCACCTGGTGGTGAGTTGGATCCACTGTCGGAGGAGGAAGCCAGACAGACCTGGCAGGCCCAAACGTATGGTGAGGGTCTGCTGGGAACGTCTGGCCGAGCACTCTGTTGGGGAGGTCTTTAACTCCCACCTCCAGGAGAGCTTCTTCCAGCTTCCGAGGGAGGCGGGGGACATTGAGTCTGAGTGGACCATGTTCTCTGCCTCCATTGTCGATGCAGCTGTTTGGAGCTGTGGCCACAAGGTCTCCAGTGCCTGTCGTGGCAGCAATCCCCGAACCTGGTGGTGGACACCGGAAGTAAGGGATGCTGTCAAGCTGAAGGAGTCCTATCGGGCCATGTTGGCCTCCGGGACTCCTGAGGCAGCTAACGGGTATCGGCAGGCCAGGCATGCCGCAGCTCGGGCAGTTGCAGAGGCAAAAACTTGGAACTGGGAAGAGTTCGGTGAGGCCATGGAGGAGGACTATCGGTCGGCCTCGAAGAAATTCTGGCAAACCGTCCAGTGCCTCAGGAGGGGGAACCACAGGATTTCATCTCTGCT
This sequence comes from Neoarius graeffei, assembly GCF_027579695.1. Classification (NCBI taxonomy): domain Eukaryota; kingdom Metazoa; phylum Chordata; class Actinopteri; order Siluriformes; family Ariidae; genus Neoarius; species Neoarius graeffei. The sequence goes on from NC_083587.1 coordinate 17,543,699, forward strand.
TTCTGCAGATGTTGTCCTGTTGGCTTCTTCAAACCAAAACACTATTTACAGTGCAGGTGGAGAGCTGTTGACCTCGACTGGGGACATTGTCAGGCGGTGGAAGGAATACTTTGAGGATCTCCTCAATCCCACCGTCACGTCTTCCATTGAGGAAGCGGAGGCTGATGACTCAGAGGTGGACTCGTCCATTACCCAAGTCAAAGTCAATGAGGTGGTTAGCAAGCTCCTCGGTGGCAAGGCACCGGGGGTGGATGAGATCTGCCCCAAGTATCTCAAGTCTCTGGATGTTGTGGGGCTGTCTTGGCTGACACGCCTCCGCAACATCGCATGGCGGTCGGGGACAGTGCCTCTGGAGTGGCAGACTGGGGTGGTGGTCCCTCTTTTTAAGAAAGGGGACCGGAGAGTGTGCTCCAATTATAGGGGAATCACACTCGTCAGCCTCCCAGGGAAGGTTTACTCCAAGGTACTGGAGAGGAGAATTCGGTCAATAGTTGAACCTTGGATCCAGGAGGAACAATGCGGTTTTCGTCCTGGTCGCAGAACACTGGACCAGCTCTATACCCTTCATAGGGTGCTTGAGGATTCATGGGAGTTTGCCCAACCAGTCCACATGTGCTTTGTGGATCTGGAGAAGGCATTTGACCATGACCCTCGTAGTATTCTGTGGGGGGTGCTTCGGGAGTATGGGGTTCGGGACTCTTTGCTAAGGGCTGGCCGGTCCCTGTATGAACAGAACAGGAGTCTGGTTCGCATTGCCGGCAGTAAGTCAGACCTGTTCCCAGTGCATGTTGGACTCCGGCAGGGCTGCCCTTTGTCACCGGTTCTGTTCATAATCTTTATGGACAGAATTTCTAGGCACAGCCAGGGGCCGGAAGGAATCCTGTTTGGGAACCACAGGATTTCATCTCTGCTTTCTGCAGATGTTGTCCTGTTGGCTTCTTCAAACCAGGACCTTCAGCATGCACTGGGGCAGTTTGCAGTCAAGTGTGAAGCAGCCAGGATGAGAATCAGCACCTCCAAGTCCGAGGCCATGGTTCCCGACCGGAAAAGGGTGGCTTGCCCTCTCCAGGTTGGTGGAGAAGTCCTGCCTCAAGTGGAGGAGTTTAAGTATCTTGGGATCTTGTTCACAAGTGAGGGAAGGACAGAGCGTGGGAAGGACAGGCGGATCGGTGTGGCCTCCGCAGTGATGCAGTCACTTTACCGGTCCATCGTGGTGAAGGAGCTGAGCCAAAAGGCGAAGCTCTCGATTTACCGGTCAATCTACGTTCCGACTCTCACCTATGGTCATGAGCTTTGGGTCATGACTGAAAGAACAAGATCGCGGATACAAGCGGCCGAAATGAGTTTCCTTCGCAGGGTGGCTGGGCGCTCCCTTAGAGATAGGGTGAGAAGCACAGTCACTTGGGAGGAGCTCGGAGTAGAGCCGCTGCTCCTCCACATCGAGAGGAATCAGCTGAGGTGGCTTGGGCATCTCTTTCGGATGCCTCCTGGATGCCTCCCTGGGGAGGTGTTCCAGGCATGTCCCCCCGGGAGGAGGCCCCGGGGAAGACCCAGGACACGCTGGAGGGACTATGTCTCTCAGCTGGCCTGGGAACGCCTCTGTGTTCTTCTCGAGGAGCTGGCCAAGGTGTCTGGGGAAAGGGAAGTTTGGGCTTCCATGCTCAGACTGCTGCCTCCGCGACCCGACCCCGGATAAGCGGAAGACGACGAGATGAAAATAAATATATTTATCAGCTTAAGGTCAGTCCGTATAGTGAAATACCGTGACCTCGGCCTTGAATACTGACCTCGGCCCAGAGGGCCTCGCTCAGTACTTTCAAGACCTCGGTCACAGTATTTCACGATACGGAACTCCCAGCTGGTAAATAACATTTATTTTATTGAGTCCAAGCTGGGAAACTTGTGTTACAGCAGCAAGTTATCAGACATTGAGAGGGGAGAAAAGAAACCCTGTACAACAAAGTAGAATTAAAATATATCCCAGAACAAGCCAACTATACAAGATCAAGATAAAAATGTAATGATATCTCTCTGTGTGCACTTGGTACAGGTGAATGTGCATTAATAGTGCTAAAAACAAGAATTGAGCTGAATGAATACAAAAACTGGACAGACGTGGCAGGATTGTAAGGTAGGTAGGGAGGTAAATAAATAAAAACAACTTACTCTAAAGGTGCAAAGTGACAGGAGGACCAGGGTTATAGACAACTATACAGCAGAGAGTTCAGAGTTCACCCTGTCCATAATGTGCAAAAATTAAAAAAAAAAAAAAATCTAACAAGTTCTCTGAGAGCACAATAGCCCCCCGCTGGCAACTCGGCCATAACTCTGGTAAAATGCGAATGAATTGAATAAAATTACAATATGCGTATTATCGACATATAACAAAGAATGTCGTCAGGTTTTGTGAAATTCCTCCAAAAATTGTGAAAGGAGTTGATTTCAGAAAGTGAGTCCCCTTCCCTGGATGGACAGACATCACCACAACATAATCCTCCTTCGGGTCGTTCAGCCAGCGGGGGATAAAAATTGTGCGGGAAGTTGAGTTCAGAAAGCAAGCGCACCTTGATGAAATTGCCAAAGTACGAGTTTGTTAATAATCAAGGGCATAACTCTGGGAAAATTTGCCCAAATTAAACGAAATTTCAATCTGCGTATAACTGTCATATAACAAAGCCTTTTGCCAAGTTTGGTGAAATTCCTCCACAAACTGTGAGAGGAGCTGATTTCAGAAGAACATACACCCTCATGAAATTGTCAAAGTACAAGTTATTTAATCAAGGGTCAAAACTCTGGGAAAATTTTCACAAACAAAATTAAATCGCAATGTACGTATTACCATCATATAACAAGGCCTTTAGCCAAGCTTTGAGAAATTCATCCAAAAATTGAGAGAGGAGTTGATGTCAGAAGGAAAACACACCTTCATGAAATTGTGAAAGTACAAGGTTGTGAATCAAGGGCTGTAACTCTGGTAAAATGTGACCGAATTGAACGATATTACAATATGCGTACTTGTAAGAGGAGTTGATTCCAGAAGGAAAACACACTCACGAAATTGTCAGAGTATAATTTTGTTAATCAAGGGCTGTAACTCTGCTAAAATGTGACCCAATTGAATGAAATTAAAATCTGCGTATTACCGACATATAACAAAGAATCCTGCCAAGTTTCATGAAATTCCTCCAAAAATTGAGAGGAGTTGATTTCAGAAGGTGGGCACCCTTCTTGGGACGGACGGATGGACGGACATCGCTACGACATAATCCCCCTTCGGGCCTTTCGGCCAGCGGGGATAAAAATTAAGATGGATCAATATAAAATTGTGCAAAATAATGGCAAATTGCAATTCTAGCACTATTTTGTTCCACCGAAACCCTGACTACACCCATCAGATGGGTTAAATGCAGAGGTTAAATTCCACCGTGTGCTTCACTCTGTGCTTGAGTGTACGTGAGACAGATAAAGGCTTCTTAGCTTCTCAGTACGTCACCACTCTTGCTTGTGCGACATTGCTTAGTTTTGCCTGCTGCCGATTTAAGCCACGCCTTCTTGCGTTTCTGATGTGAAAACAGAAAAAGGTTATACCCCGAGTGTGCGCACAGCAGGAGCCTTCACGCTGAGATTTATCCTGATGCCAGAGACGGCTGCTGATGTGCAGGAGAAGGTGGAAACTGGTCCATTGAAAACCACCATTTTTTTTCCCACGTATGCGAGTGTTACGTTGTGGGATAAAACAGACGTGTTCTGCATCAACAGGCAGCCTTCAATCCCTGAGCTGAAGAAACGATCGCATCGTGTCGAGGTTTGATGATCCATTAGCTTCCCATTCAGATGGAGATAAAAGGGGGATTATTTTGGACACGCAGAGTCTATAAATGACAAATGTAATGCTTTTTTCCTGGAAACCACAACCAATGGCGTTAGGGTCGAGGGCGGGGGAGAAGCTTTTTAAGCTTTCAGCAGCACAAATGCAAGGTATCACTTGAATATATAATACAATCTGAGCTGACACTGGAACCAGAGCCCTGGGTATTAAGCCCTATATCTCGCTTTCCTGAGCCCGGTCTACACCGGACACGCAATCTTAATCAATTTCTATCCAATTGCCGTTCTCGCCGCAACACCATCCCGCATCCCCCTCCCTCCCTCGCTCTGTTTTTAGCAGCGGCTCGTAAAAGTGCAGTTAGCTCAATGTCCCCAGGACGTTAATACATCCAACTCAATACGGCGTGCTAATGTCCTAAACAAGCACGGTGCCATGTTTATTCCACTCAGACGCAATGAAACACTGTCCTCCAGCTCGAGAACAATGCAAACAGGTTAAATAAATCCGGCTCTTGCTTTTCAAGATGTTGAAAAAAAAATTCTATTTTTTATATAAAAAATAAAAATCACTGCTGCATGAAAACCTACAAAAACAGTTACTATTACTGTCCAATCAGATCGTCAGAAGTTATTCACTCAGTGTTATAAAAGTACGCTTTTACAAACCTGGTCACGTCAATACATCATTGTTTCTATGGTAACAGCTCATTCACAGAGACTTGTACGTACAATGGATGCTTTATCTATAAGGAGACGTTTATTTAACACTGATGGAAGGAGTCTCCAGCGTCAACGCTTTAACAGTCTGAGGTAAAGAAAGTTCAAAAGAGATGCTGGCGAGGAAAGGACAGTTTATAGCTGCTATAACGTAAGAGAGAGCTGTTTTGTGAACGTTTGACAACATTAAATACAAGTAAAAAGGAAAAAAAAAAATAGTGGTGTTTAATTAGCTAAATCTATACACGCTGCGATAGTCTAAAGTCCTTCCTACACCATATGGCGCATTAGGCGGTGCCGATCTCCGTTTCTGTAGCCTATTACATACAGTGCTTTGCAAAAGTATTCATCCCCCTCGGTGTTTGTCCCCTTTTGTCGCATTACAAGCTGGAATTAAAATGGATTTTTGGAGGGTTAGCACCATTTGATTTACACAACATGCCGACCACTTTAAAAGGTGCAATTTTTTTCTCTTATTGTGACACAAACGATGAAAAAACAAAAATCTGGAGTGTGCATAAGTATTCACCCCCTTTTGTATGAAACCCCTAAATAAGAGCTGGTCCAACCAATTCACTTAAGTCACATAATTAGTTGATTAAAATCCACCTGTGTGCAATCAAAGTGTCACATGATCTGTCACATGATGTCTGTATAAATCAACCTGTTCTGGAAGGACCCTGATTTTGCAACACTACTAAGCAAGCAACATGAGAACCAAGGAGCCTCCAAACAGGTCAGAGACAAAGTTGTAGAGAAGTATAGATCAGGGTTGGGTTATAAAAAATATCCCAAACTTTGAATATCCCACGGAGCACCATTAAATTCATTATAGCAAAATGGAAAGAATATGGCACCACTACAAACCTGACAAGAGAAGGCCGCCCACCAAAACTCACAGACCGGGCAAGGAGGGCATTAATCAGAGATGCAACAAAGACACCAAAGATAACACTGAAGGAGCTGCAGAGATCCACAGCAGAGAGGAGAGCATCCGTCCATAGGACCACTTTAAGCCGTACACTCCACAGAGTGGGCGGGGCTTTATGGAAGAGTGGCCAGAAAAAAGCCATTGCTGAAGAAAGCACGTTTGGACTTTGCCCAGCAGCATGTGGCAGACTCCCCAAACACATGGAAGAAGATTCTCTGGTCAAATGAGACTAAAATTGATCTTCTTGGCCATCATGGGAAACGCCATAGGTGGCGCAAACCCAACACCCTGAGAACACCATTCCTACAGTGAAGCATGGTGGTGGCAGCATCATGCTGTGGGGATGTTTTTCATCTGCAGGGACAGGAAAGCTGGTCAGGACTGAACGAAAGATGGATGGCACTAAATACAGGGCAATTCTGGAGGAAAACCTGTTTGAGTCAGCCAGAGGTTTGAGACTGGGACAAAGGTTCACGTTCCAGCAGGACAATGACCCTAAACATACTGCTAAAGCTACACTGGAGTGGTTTAAAGGGAAACATTTAAATGTCTTGGAATGGCCTAATCAAAGCCCAGACCTCAATCCAATTGAGAATCTGTGGCATAACTTGAAGATTGCTGTACACCAACACAACCCATCTAACTTGAAGGAATTGGAGCAGTTTTGCCTTGAGGAATGGACAAAAATCCCAGTGGCTAGACATACCCCAAGAGACTTGCAGCTGTAATTGCAGCAAAAGGTGGCTCTACAAAGTGTTGACTTTTTTGGGGGGTGAATACCTATGCGCACTCCAGATTTCTGTTTTTTCATCTTAATTATTGTGTCACAATTTAAAAACAAACAAACAAAAAAAATGCACCTTTAAAGTGGAAGGCATGTTGTGTAAATCCAATGGTGCTAACCCCCCAAAAATCCATTTTAATTCCAGCTTGTAATGCGACAAAAAACAGGACAAACACCAAGGGGGATGAAAACTTTTGCAAGGCACTGTAGCTAGGGTTGCAGTAGGGGCCTGGTCCTCTGGTAACCGCAAGTTGGCCTTATGGTTAGCGTGTCCGCCTCTTGATCGGTAGATCGCGAGTTCTACTCGCAGTCGGGTCATACCAAAAATGGTACCTGCTGTCTGGCAAGGCACGCTGCAATACAGATGTGAGTGGGGAGTCAAACTCTCATGGTTGTGTTAGAGGAATTTAAAAAAAAAACCTTGGGATGGAACGTTATAGGAAAATAAATCAACGTTTTGATAAAGGTACTGATCGTATCTGCGACACGCGAGCATTATCAGATGTTAGTGCTGCAGTGACTCGTCTTTTAAATCACACAGAACGTGTGAAAGAAACGCAGTGCTAAGAATGGTTACGCTAGCACGCCGTCAGACTGACTGAAACGTTTCCCAACACACTCGCACTTGATGTAGCAGCAGCAGGTGACATTTTCAACAGGTACCCGTGTGCAAACATGGCCATATGGCACCTCCGTGGCACCCCATTAGCGGAGCATGACAAGGAGGAATTATCGCACGCCCGAGACTTCATCAAACACGCCAGAGCACTGCCAAGGCCAGACATCAGATAATGAAGACGCAGCGAAAAACGGAATGCTGCTACAGACAATTAATTAAGTAATTAGGCTAATGACTTCTTTACTCAAGCCCTCTTCTTTTGGCTGCAGATATGAATTAATTAACGCGGCTAATTTAATTAGCCAGGTTGTAATTTCCCAGCTGCTCCGGAGGTCCTCCCTCCTCCTCCTCCTCCTCCTCCTCTCATCCCAGCTCTCGGCTAATCTCCAAGTTTGGATGGCTTCCTCAATAGAACACCGCCAACCAACCACCAGTGCACGGAGGGAAAACAGTTTGACAGAGTACAGAATTATTGGCACCCTTCATAAAAACAAGTAAAAATAAAATGTCACACATCCCATGTATGAGAGAGATTTTTCCCTTGAACATACAAGGACATAGCTAGAACACTTTCCTTTCACCTTTAAGTCGCTCAGTTCTGTCTTGCAAAATGCCAATTTCAAAAGTAATGGCACCCTGATCCCTGAAATTTCTAGTAACATGTACCACAGTAGAGATTATATACTTTGTACAGAGAGGTCATTGTTTTCTGATTTGATAAACACTACAGTGCTGAGCGTAAATGAGTGCACCCCCTTTGAAAAGTAACATTTTAAACAACATCTCAATGAACACAAACAACTTCCAAAATGTTGAAAAGACAAAGTTTAATATAACATCTGTTTAACTTATAACGTGAAAGTAAGGTTAATAATATAACTTAGATTCCACATTTTTCAGTTTTACTCAAATTAGGGTGGCGCAAAAATGAGTACACCCCACAACAAAAACTACTACATCTTGTACTTTGTATGGCCTCCATGATTTTTAATGACAGCACCAAGTCTTCTAGGCACGGAATGAACAAGTTGGCGACATTTTGCAACATCAATCTTTTTCCATTCTTCAACAATGACCTCTTTTAGTGACTGGATGCTGGATGGAGAGCGATGCTCAACTTGTCTCTTCAGAATTCCCCATAGGTGTTCGGTTGGGTTCAGATCAGGAGACGTACTTGGCCACTGAAATCACTTTCACCCTGTTCTTCTTCAGAAATCCAACAGTGGCCTTAGATGTGTGTTTAGTCATGTTGGAAAAGTGCACAATGACCAAGGGCACGGAGTGATGGTAGCATCTTCTCTTTCAGTATAGAGCAATACATCTGTGAATTCATGATGCCAGCAATGAAATGCAGCTCCGCGACACCAGCAGCACTCATGCAGCCCCACAGAAGGACACTGCCACCACCATGTTTCACTGTAGGCACCAGGCATTTTTCTTTGTATTCCTCACCTTTGTGACGCCATACAGTTTTGAAGCCATCAGTTCCAAAAACATTTATCTTGGTCTCATCACTCCAGAGTATAGAGACCCAGTAGTCTTCATCTTTGTCCTCATGGGCCCTGGCAAACTCTAGGCAGGCTTTTTTGTGCCTGGGCTTTAGGAGAGGCTTCTTTCGTGGACGGCATCCATGCATGCCATTCCTCTGCAGTGTACGCCGTATTGTGTCACGGGAAATAGTCACCCCAGTTTGGCTTTCTACTTCTTTAGATAACTGCAGTGAACTTGCATGCCGATTTTCTTCAACCCTTCTCATCAGAAGACGCTCCTGTCGAGGTGTTAACTTCCGTGGACGACCTGGACGTCTCTGTGAGATGGTTGCAGTTCCATCTTTCTTAAATTTTTGTGCCACTTTTGCTACAGTATTCTGACTGATAAGTAAAGCTTTGCTGATCATCTTGTAGCCTTCACCTTTGAGGTGTAAAGAAATTATTTTCTTTGGGGAATTCTGAAGAGACAAGTTGAGCATCGCTCTCCATCCAGCATCCAGTCACTAAAAGAGGTCGTTGTTGAAGAATGGAAAAAGACTGATGTTGCAAAATGTCGCCAACTTGTTCATTCCATGCCTAGAAGACTTGGTGCTGTCATTAAAAATCATGGAGGCCATACAAAGTAGTAGATGTAGTAGTTTTTGTTGTGGGGTGTACTCGTTTTTGCACCACCCTAATCTGAGTAAAACTGAAAAATGTGTAATCTAAGTTATATTATTAACCATACTTTCCCGTTATAAGTTAAACAGATGTTATATTAAACTTTGTCTGGTCAACATTTTGGAAATTGTTTGTGTTCATTGAGATATTGTTTAAAATGCTACTTTTCAAAGGGGGTGTACTCATTTACGCTGAGCACTGGATGTTTGTGCCACCAGCAATCCAAAGCCTATTAAAAAAAAAATTAAGGTCACATTTACTTTATAAGCAGGTGTCTTTAGACTCCTTTTATGAGACAGCTGTGAAGGTTCTCGGTTATCCAGGTTACAGTAAACCATAGCTTCTAAGGAAGACAACTGGACTTGCTTGAAGTTCTACACTTGCAACCTACAGGATAACTCAATGACCCATGTGACCTCAACGACTCTCCTCAGGGTGCTTTTGAGCCACAAGAGGATAAATTTTGGGGTTTCAGTCATGTGACTTTTCTTAGCAATTTCACTTCCAGTAAAATAGCTGGTGGTCGAGCAAACCAAAACGGCTGCCGTAGTGCAAACAACTAGCGATAACTTCGAGTACGCTCATAATCTAGAAGCCACTGCTGGCTTTAGATATATTCAGAAGATCGCTATGTGCAATGGAATCGACCCCTACAGTCTGGGAAAGAAGGATTTGTCATACGATCTCGAAAACGACCCTTCAGTCGAGTTCCCCGACATCTCAAACTATCTGGTGTTGCAGACGTCCTTCTACACCGCAAAACAGATGAAAGCATGGAAGAGTATGGAGGCTTACAACTTTTTTGTATGTGGCTGGGTAAAGGACCTCGGGATCAAGTCGCTGCCGAATGAATCCTGTATTGATTTTGCCCGTGTAAGTACGGTTTTAAGCTTTTCGTTCGCGTCTTTACAACGAAGCGCTGCAAGTTGAAGTGTAAACAAACAGTTGGCTTGATTCTGACTTGTGTTAGCTCTTATCTTTCAGGTAAATCATTCACAAAGATCATCAGAAACCCCTTTAAAAGACCTGGATCTTAGTTAAACAAGACGGAGAAGTGATCACGGCACATTGTAACTGTACGGCTGGGGAAGAATTTTGTCGCGACCTTCATGCATATGGACTTTGTGAGGAGTAAACAAACAGCTGGGAACTTTAGTGCTTCGTGACTAAAAAAAAGGACCGTAAAATAAAACACATAGCAAGAAAAGTACTTGGAAAACACTAAGGGCCTCTGCATGCTCTTGCGACAAGGCTTTCGCAGATAGCTTTTCGCAGACAGTTGTAATTTATCGTTGAGCGGGGAGTAATAGGCGTGCGCGATGTTATTCACCGCCACAACGCAAGGGGGCACGAAGTCGCGAAATCGCAATAGTTGTTGGTGGGTGTGGTTAGTGGAGTGTTTATCCTCCGGTTACTTATAATGACTAGAACTGGAGTCGTATAGATGTACGTACTTCCTCACTTCCTTGATCAACCGCTCTTCGTGCTGCTCCATCTTCGCTCGTGTTTTTAAAAATGGCGGTCGTGAAAACAAACCAAACCGGGAAAGTAGGGAAGCGGAAGTGCGTGTACAGCAGATGTAGAGTGGACCAATCAGAGCCCTCTTGTCTGCGACGCTGTCTGCGAGGCTTCTGCGGTGGTCACAACTTTTGGGAGGTACGCGCAGAGCATCTGTGAAGGGGAGGGGCTACGCAGACGCTATCTGCGACGCCATCTGCGAGGACTGCGTTGTCAGCATAAATTGGCCTTAAGGCCATAGCTGAGAGGGAGATACAAGCCTTTCACCAAGTGATCACTGCAAACTTGAGCATGCTTCAACTCGGCTCCTTTCGATTTCACTGAGAGGTTCAAAAGCCACCTTTCTCAACGTCTTTTTGTGAAATCCTGTGTTCGTTCACTTTTTTTTTTTATTAGTTCACGGCGAACCCTGAAGAAACTTTTCGGGTTTCATGGTTTGATCGATTCGAACAACGCAAGCGTAAGGCATTTTTCATGCGAGCAGTGCACCTTCTCCGTACAAACGCTTTGTCAACTGAGCTTTGGTAGACCACCAGCAAAAGTTTTGAATAACTAATGAGGCGGCTGTGACGTCACGTGAAACCCAAGAATACCTGGAACTCCCTACTCATCAGACAGAAGTGAAGGAGCCTTTCGGATGAGAGGCGAAACGTCTTCAAGAATTTCCAGCAAGTCCAGTTGCCTTCTTTAGCGCCTACGGTTCCTTTTACGATAGGGAGTCAAATGAAAACCTTCAACGGTGTAAGAAATTAGAATTTAATAGAATTTTGTTTCTAAAAGAATCCAGACACCGGTTAAGCGCTGGAAAAGTTGCGTTGGATGAAATGGAAATTATCTAGAAAAATTATATGGTTTTGTGACAGTGATGTACTCAAATGAGTCCGCCTCATCCCTTTATATTGTATTATGAAGAGTTTTTCACTTTAGTTCAGATAATCAGATCATATAAATCAGGATCTAATGACAAAGTAATATTACAATTAAATCGAACAGACTGAGAAATGTTTGCAACTTGTGCGGAAAAAAAAAATCCAGATTCAATTGGATTTGGGGGGGGGGGGATGATCTGTGTTTTTTGAATTTGCACTTGTACACACTTAATTCAGTCTTTTTTCTTTATTTTTAATGAATTAAAAAGTCACCATTTCATGTCTTAAAGTAATGGTGGATGTCATTTCTCTTTACTTAGTTGTTCGGTTCTTGACATAATAATGATGAAGTTAAAATTTATATAGTGCCTTTCTCATACCCAAGGTCGCTTTACAATTATAAAGGGGGGATCCACCAAATAAAGGTCAGGATGTCATTCCAGTGGTGTAGCAGCCACAGTCCCACCGAAAGGTGCACGAAAACAAGTCCCACACCCCCTGCACAGCCGTCGTGACACCGCCGGGCAACACCGCTCGGAACACTGCGCCATGGATCTACAAAGCGAGCACAGAAGCACTGCCACGCAGAGCGCTGGTATGCTCCAAACTGCCTGAACAGCTCCCGCGATGCCACTGAGCAACGTCGCTCAGAACACCGCGCCAAGCACAAAAGCACTGCTGCACAGATCGCTGGACAACCCCGATGTTAAAAGAGCAACGAGCTCACTGCAGTCCATAGCGAGGTGCACGGGCATCACCCACGGCGAACCAAGGCCTACTGGGTCTGGAGCTACACCGCAACCGGCGGACAAAAACACTCCCATAAATAAATCAATAAATAAATATCCCCCCCACACACTACACAAAGAAAAACAAAAAGGAAAATAAAATAAAACAAAAAGCTCCGGTGAGAAGCGGCAGCCAGAACGCGCACGGCGTACTCTCAACCCTCTCAAAAACTAATCTGGATTACTACACAGTTGTGGACTAGGAAATGGGGCTATTTGTATGATTATCATTTCCTGTTTGATCTCGAGCACATTAAGAAGGCAAGAAACTCGTCCACTAATTACCTTTTGATGATACACACCTGTTAACTGAAAAGTATTCCAGGTGACTCCCTCATGAAGCTGGGTAAGAGAATGTCGACAGTGTGTAAAGCGTCATTAAAGGTAAACGCTGGATACTTTGAAGAATCTAAAATAAACATTTTTACGACATAATTCCAGATATGTTCCAGAGGTCATTTCGTACTCTTCAGTGTTGTTCTACTATGCAGAAAATACATGACCGATACGGTATCTGTACACATGCATGCACAGGTCGAATGATTCAAAAACAAGTGCACAAGTGTTACAATCAGACACTGGATGATGAACAAGTCCTTCAAACAGGATTGAGAGATTTGATGGAACTCCTGGTTAATTTCGTGCCAAATCCACGGGTTCAAACACTCTGGTCTCGTCATGTTTGCGAATTTGTCTAAATGTACAACATCTCGAGTGATCATCTCATCTCATCTCTAGCCGCTTTATCCTGTTCTACAGGGTCGCAGGCGAGCTGGAGCCTATCCCAGCTGACTACGGGTGAAAGGCGGGGTACACCCTGGACAAGTCGCCAGGTCATCACAGGGCTGACACATAGACACAGACAACCATTCACACTCACATTCACACCTACGGTCAATTTAGAGTCACCAGTTAACCTAACCTGCATGTCTTTGGACTGTGGGGGAAACCGGAGCACCCGGAGGAAACCCACGCGGACACGGGGAGAACATGCAAACTCCACACAGAAAGGCCCTCGCCGGCCACGGGGCTCGAACCCGGACCTTCTCGCTGTGAGGCGACAGCGCTAACCACTACACCACCGTGCCGCCTCGATTGAGCACGAGTAATTAAAAAGAAAAAATAAATAAAATCAACGCATTGTAACTGTAAAGGAAAAAAACAACCCTCAAGAACATTGGGGGGGGGGGGGGGGGGGGGGGGTTGGGGCCTGAATGACAGCTACTATTTATTTAATTCAGGAAAGGCCGAGTCTCTCTCTCTCTCTCTCTCTCTCTCTCTCTCAGGCTTCCCAGACACTTGAATGGTGATGCATGAAATTTAGGAGGATGAAGATTCCTCCAGATTTTCCTTCTTGCCGCTTCCCCGCGAGAGTGCTGAACATCTGGACTTCAGAGCGGCAGCGGTGGCGATGGCTGCCACAACTCGAACGTCCTCAAAGCAGCACAGAAATGTGAATACTGAACCCAAGCATGGAGCACATCGAGAGAGAGTGATCAGCATCAGCCAGAGGAGAATTCAAAGTAACAGGGTGAGAACACACACCCAAAAATAAATAAATAAATAAAAGAAGAAAAAAAACACCACACCACAGGAGAGCCTGAACAAAAGCACTTTCAGGACATCACCCCCTGCTGTCCTCCTGCACACTCCGCCCATCTCTAGCAGCCCCGACCCAGCATGCACCGGGGCTCGGCAGGGGTCTGAGTAGAAGGAATGGTTTAGAACCAAATTTGGTGAAAATGAGCGAGATGAATGGAGCGTGGTGGGGAGGGTGTGTGTGTGGGGGGGGGGCAGTCTCCTGGCAGTGATGCAGATAGTAAATCAAGGCTAAAAAGAACCTGTATTTTTCATCAGGTTACCAGATGGAGACTGGCCTCATCTTTCATCTGATCGCACGAGAAGAGGAACGTCGGGGGGGGGGGGGGGGGAGTTATTATATATATTTTTCCCCTCTTTTAAAACCACCAAAGCGTTAAATCAGTAGAGGGAGCAAGAAAGCTTTCACATGCGTGTTTGTTTGCTAATACGTGTTCACGTAGCATGCTCATCAACAGCCCGGAATCTGCCCATTCGATCCAAAATCTTGTTTTTGCTCCAGGTGATGTGATTATTGTCGTATTTTTAGACGTGTGCCTTCATAAGAATACTTCTGTTTTTGTTATATTACAGGTTTATTTAATACGCTTTGAGAAAACAGTTATTTTTACTGGTCTTGAGCAAGCAGGCAACAAAACCTGTTCCTGTTCTTCAGTGTCCAGTTCTGCGCTCTCTTTTACCATCCTGCCTCGTCTTACGTTTCTTATTCTTTTCTCTTCTCGAGTTTGATCGAAATTCAGAATTAGAATTTTTCAAGAAATAGATACGAACCCTAACTCCGCCCCGGCTATAACTTCAGGGTTCTTCTGGATGACGTGAAGTGTGGGAACGTTTACGGATATTATAGTTTGTTTTGCCGTTTAATTTTATCAGGGAAAAGGGAAATGCGATGAGCGTGAGATGTGCATTACAGAGGCTGATTTAATGCCTGAAAATAAATCTAAAAGACGACGGATTTTGAAATTCAGACTACTCCGTTTCCTCACACACTGTACCTGACTGATATTTTCAAAATTTCCGGCTGCAAGAACACCCAATAAAAACACATTACGGTTGTGAATCTGAATTGAATGTGTTACTTCGCCTGGGACGGAGTCCACCAGGGGGCGAGGTATTGTTTTCGGTGGGGTTTCTTTGTTTGTCTGTTTTTTTGTTAGCAACATTACAGGAAAACGGCTGGACCAATCTTCATGAAAGTTTCAGGATAGACAGGCATTGGTCTCAAATAGAACCTCCAACATTGAGGGTCATCCAGTCTAGGTCACCAAAAATATTTTTTTTTGTGATATCTTCCTTCATATTCTTCATCATAGTTACTTAAAGGACATGGATTTTTTTTCTGGGTATAATTATGTATAAAGGACATAAGAAATGCCATCTAAATCACTGCAGGGCGTCAAAAATGTGAAAATCATCACATTATTCAACTTTTTTATACATCAGCGCAAAACAATGATTCGTTAATTAGCTAGGTGGTCACATGACCCGTGACTTCACAAAAACTTTCCAAGGAGCCAGCGCTTGGGAATCTAATGTAAACAGGTTACCGAAATGGACACCATCGACAGTGATATTCCCGATGTTTCACAGAGATGTGAAGTTAGACCCTATCAATTCGAACCGATAGCTGGAAATTCACATGAACATGGATCTCGTCTTTACTCTGACGGGTCAGATGATTCTGAGCGTGAGGGTTCATTCAGCCCTCATGAAACTGAAAGCGGTCGGCTCGATAACACTTCCTGGTAAGTTATAAACAATTCTGCTCAAAGGCTAATGATCTGTTGAAAGAAGTATTATTTTTGTATCATACATTGAAAGTTCATCATAGATCTAGCTCAAGTCCGTTGCAAGCTAGTTTTTTTTTTCTGATATTTTTCGAGATTGATTGAGATACAATGCTTCCAGAGTCCGAGATGAAAACATTCAAAATGGCGAAACGAGTCAGAATTATGAGAATCAATAATTGATACACCCAAAATTATAATACTAATCCTTACCTCGGCTTTCAGTCGCTTAGCGAATGCACCTCGGCATTTTTCCGCAGGAGGCCCATGGTAAAACCACACTTCCAGGAGGGGCTGCTGTCTGCCTCCCAAGCCAGCCGAGAGCGCTCCTCGTCGGGCACGGCCAGGCGGGCGAATGCCCTGGTCCGTCCACCCTGTCTAAAAAATAATGGTACAACTCCGAGTGAAGGTATCAATGCGCTGTCGAAGCGCGCAGAAGGTGTTAGTACGCTTGTCATTATAGTGCGGACTTTCCATAGCATAGAAAATCGCCACGTTTCAATTTGTGTAACTGAACTTTGTTTCATGTCACTGGTCATATAAACCTATGTAAACAGGAAAAACGCGGAAGAGTTTGGTCGCATCTAACTACAGCCCCAAAAAATACCATTGGCCATACTGAGCCTAGCTACATTGCTAACAGGAGTGACAGCGCGTCTGACTGACTGGGAGGTCGCAATACACCATGATGTTCAATGTACGTTAAACACTAAAAACGAAACAATTTTCTTGTCATCCAAGACACAAAAACTATTTTGTCGCATTCGTCATCATCACGATTCACACTTCTCCATATTCATCTACCCGCTTGTGCTGTACCCGAAAGTTTTTGTGACGCATGATCACGTGACAGCGGCTCTTCCGGTTGTAAAATATGCATATCGGAGCTCGAGCAGAAATGCCATATAATCATCACAAATATAACCATTTTGCTGAATTTAATAGATAATTCTGTATTTGTTGATGCAATTATTTCATATTTTTAATGGAAAGAAACTGATATAGCGTGCTTTTATGTTTCATGTCCCATGTCCTTTAACCAATTCCAAAATGTTCATCTTTCAATTCTACTTCCATTGATATACTACACGATGGGGTCTCTCACAGTTTTCTTAGAGGTTGGGGGTCAAATGTCATTGCTAAAATTTGCATATTTTCCATTAGAACTCAAAAACGGTTGCCGATAGACAAATGTTTAATATTATGAGCCTATAGGAACTCCCATACGGGCTTCCATTTGGCACCATGATCTGTCGGACTCAAGGTCACGGATTTTCAGAGGGCTGCAACCTGACGATTGAGAAATATTACCATTATCAACATATAGGTATAAAATAAGTGCTGCCGGGCGAGGTTTGTTTTACCTGGCAACACTTATTTGTTGAATTCAGAACAGAGGAGTTTACGCTTTGCAGGTCCTTACTAATCTAACAAGCTGCGACTTTTGTCTGGGGGAGAAAGAGAGACATGAAAGGCTAGTGAGAACTACTTTATATAATGCAAGTGTGAACAGGAGCTTAGAACCAAATTGTCGCTGATGTTCCTCAGCAGTAAAAACGCAACTATAAATGGATTAAAAGTCGGTCATTCTGTGCTACGTTTTAGAAACGGAATAAAACGCTCGGGGATGTGCTGTTCTCGGAAAATAATCAACTCTGGTGTGGTTGCAGTAACTCCGCTGCACTTCACCATGCCATACAGTTGTTGATCGTTTCCCCGTCACAGCACGACACCGAGTGATTTCATTCCATATTCTCAGCGTTCGAGGATTCGACTGGAGTCCAACTGCCAAACGCTTCGGCACGAATCAAACAATTTATCACTGCAGTCAAGAAATTCGTGTCGATCGCCTGCATGCAAAAGAACCCAGAAGTTGTTGCAGGTTTAATGTCTTGTGGGACGTCCCCTACAAACACGCTCGTTAAATAAATAAGGAACAGTTTGAGCCGAGACAGTTTCAGATGAACCCTTGACACGATGCATTTAATATTAAAATGTTGCGCTTTTTTCCCCCCACCCCTCCCTTCATCTCTCTCTCTCTCCAAAATATTGTTAATCAAGGTTCCATTTCAAATGACAAAATGCAGCGAGAGGGGGAGTGAGTCTCTGTGATATGATAATTCGCAGCAGATAGATCATTTTCTGAATAAAATGCTGAAGCTAGTGATTAACTATGGCTTCGCAGTAGACGGCACGTTGATTCATTTCCCTTCTCTTCAGCCAACACCAAGGTCCTCACTCTTCCCACGCTGCTTTTTTTTGGCTGAAGGTGAAAAATCAAAATCAGTTCCTCTATAGTTTCTGAATAACCTTGTGTCATATTCATTCTCTCTCTCCCCCCCCGGTTGAGCTGAAAAGGAATCAATCAATCAATCAATCAGCCTGCATTTTGTTCCAAAAAACTTGGATTTGTTTCTGACATGATTGCACATAAAGAGGGAGGACGTGAACGATGGATGATGACCTAATAACCCAAGTCCCTGTTGTACCGGAGCCACAGATTCTTCCCTGATAACATTCTATCGGTCACTTTACGTTGTAAATAAATGTCCCAACCAGCCGTGTTCTTATTTATCCGCTCTGTGCTCGGTGCCTCCTCTGGAATTAGGAAGCGTGTCATGACATCTACTCAGGATAAAAAATAAAAAATGATTCAGGAGGAGAAAAATAATAAGGGGGAAAAAAAATTACAATGCCAAGGTGGAAATTCGGTTGTAGAGGACAATCGTCTTAAACTTGAGACGTAAGGAGTAAATTAGTGGACGTGGTTGATGAAAAACAGGCCCGAGTCTCCCACGATGAGCGAGTCGCATGATTTCTGGTGGTGTCATTAGGTCCCTAATACGAAAAGAAAAAAAGAAAAAAAAAAAGCAGCCCTTTTAGACCTTCGTGGTGTTTATGGTGGTTTAATTGAAGACAGCAAAAAAATTAAAACAGCATAAACTAAGAAACGTGCACGGTTGACTCTGCCGATTTGGCCCATAAATCATCCTGAAGCTCGGACAACTCATCCAGACACAAATTCTGATGATAGATGACCTGTTTAGCTTTGATTTTTGAAAGCAATGAGCTCGCTGCAGATACGCCACGCAGAAAAATGGCACAAAAAAAACCCTCACAAGAAGCAGGAGCAGGACAGAAATCACTCTCTGTCAAACCATCTCGCAAAAACGAGCGTGGCGTTAAGGCTGGCGCCCGGACACGAGAGAGAGAGAGAGAGAGAGAGAGAGAAAGGACAGATTTTCATTAGCGGCTCTGTAATGTGTGCATGATGATTTGTGATATACGGCAGTCATCAACAAACTAATTCCTCAGTCTTGTGTGCCCCAACACTGTGCTATAAATATTAGCCTAGCAACACACACACACACACACACACACACACACACACACACGTAAATCAGACAGGGAGCTCGAGCAAATAAAGAGCAACACTGCTCTCGGGGACAGAATTAGCATAAACAGAGTGCGTTTTAAATTCTGACTTAAAAAAAAAAATTTTTAAATAAATAAAAAAAAGCCATGCTCTTGAGCCGGATCACAGTTAGAGAAATTAGAGAGGATGCGGGTTAGCTGTGAATTTTTCATGTGTCCTTTAAATGAGCGAGCGCCTTGGCTCGGCACTGATTGGCGACGTGAATTATTTATTCTGAACACGCAGACGCCGTTAGAGGAGACGGAGGGTGAAGCGTCGCTCTGGCCGACACTGTGGCACGACATACAGTAAGACTCCAGCTGGTGGCTCTCTTCCACTGTGTGTGTGTAGACTAGGGGATACAGAGCTTAAGCTTTGCCAGGTGAGGAAGAGAAACACGAGAGAGAGAGAGAGAGAGAGAGAGAGAGAGAGAGAGAGAGAATCAAGGTTTTTATCTCATCTCATCTCATTATCTCTAGCCGCTTTATCCTTCTACAGGGTCGCAGGCAAGCTGGAGCCTATCCCAGCTGACTACGGGCGAAAGGCGGGGTACACCCTGGACAAGTCGCCAGGTCATCACAGGGCTGACACATAGACACAGACAACCATTCACACTCACATTCACACCTACGGTCAATTTAGAGTCACCAGTTAACCTAACCTGCATGTCTTTGGACTGTGGGGGAAACCGGAGCACCCGGAGGAAACCCACGCGGACACGGGGAGAACATGCAAACTCCGCACAGAAAGGCCCTCGCCGGCCCCGGGGCTCGAACCCAGGACCTTCTTGCTGTGAGGCGACAGCGCTAACCACTACACCACCGTGCCGCCCCCAAGGTTTTTATGTCTTATTAATTTAAAGAAGGCGGGGGCTGTAGCAGGAACGGCTGTTTATAGCTGCTATAACATAAGTGAGAACAGGAATTAACCTGCTTCAAGAACATTCAATTTTTTTTTATTAAATAAAGAACGGCACTTTTTTTTTAAAAATCCATTTACTCATGAGCTGTTCCAATCTGCTGTAGTATAAAAGCGATTTAAAAAAAAAAAAAAAAAAAAAAAAACACTGGACTGTGATGTTACAGGACAATAATCAGCTCAGTAACTCATCACTTTCGCCACACGTCCTGTCGATCATTTTCTTAGAACAGCATGACAACATGAGGGTTTTCTTCCTTACTGATAAATGAGAAGAAAGAAAGACGTGAAGAGAGAAAAAGCAAGTGAAAGTGATGAAGGTCAGAAGGTGACACGATGAGATTTAAATAATATTGGCTGGTGTTGAGTGGTATATCAGATATATTCCATTCAGCTAGTATGATACGAGTCAAAGACGACTAGTTGAATGGAATATATCTGATATACCATGAAAAAAAGCCATTATTACTATTACTTATACACACTCTTCATATCAGCATTCTTGAAGGCCAATGTGAGCGTACCCGCAACTCGGTGCTGTTAACGCGGCAGTCCAGTTACCTTCTAACCGGTGTAGCATTCAGCAGTAGCATTAGCGAAGGCCAACGCGAGCTTACCCGCGACTCGGTGCTGTTAGCGCAGCAGTCCGGTTACCTTCTAGCCAATGTAGTGTTAGCAAAGGCCAACGCTAGTGCAGTCAAGCCGATTATTATTTTTATTTATTAAATTTTTCCCCGGGCGGCACGGTGGTGTAGTGGTTAGCGCTGTCGCCTCACAGCAAGAAGGTCCTGGGTTCAAGCCCCGGGGCCGGCGAGGGCCTTTCTGTGTGGAGTTTGCATGTTCTCCCCGTGTCCGCGTGGGTTTCCTCCGGGTGCTCCGGTTTCCCCCACAGTCCAAAGACATGCAGGTTAGGTTAACTGGTGACTCTAAATTGACCGTAGGTGTGAATGGTTGTCTGTGTCTATGTGTCAGCCCTGTGATGACCTGGCGACTTGTCCAGGGTGTACCCCGCCTTTCGCCCGTAGTCAGCTGGGATAGGCTCCAGCTTGCCTGCGACCCTGTAGAAGGACAAAGCAGCTAGAGATAATGAGATGAGATGAAATTTTTCCCCCCTGTCTAATTTACTTACTTTTAAAATCAACTTCGACAGCTACACATAAAACGGAACGACCTGGCAACCAAAATTCCCCCAAAAACTTTGGCTTTTAACGAAGCAAACCTCACAGCCACGTTTGTTTACAAACTGTCACAGTCGCTCGCTAGCGCTGACGGTTTACATCTCCGACGTGTCTCTTTTCCAGTTTTTCAATGTCCGTTGGTATGTTTTTCTCTTATAAATATGCGTGAAGAATATATAATGAAGTTTTGGTAGCCTTTCAGGTGTTCAGCGCATCTTTAGTTTCGGTTTATTTATTTAGTCCTTAAACCAAAACACTGGATCTTCTTTGTCTCTCCCAGCCAACAAAGAAATGATTCTGCGCGTGTGCGACAGAAAATTTGTGCCATTGGATATTCGCATGAGCTCCGATATGTGATGTGTTGTCTGGACAACGTGCAATATTATAACAATGTTGCATGCTCATTCTCCATTGGGGAGAGTGGCGTAATACATGGAGGATAAGCGATATGATAATATTGCACGCCATCGATAAACCCGCCAGAAGGGAACAGAAAATTTTTTTTTCCCCCCATGGAAAAAAGTGTCCTGTATGTGCAATAATTATGGATAAGCTACAGCTCTGGTGATGCAGTAAATGTGAAGGGTGTGTGAGAACACACTCGCATACTTCGACATCCACTGAGCAAAGACATGAGTGTGAAATCCACGTCAGCATGTGAGGAGCTCGAAGCTCGGCCCTGCCGCCGCTCGCTCTCAGCTCCAGCCAGCCAGAAGGAAGGAAGGAAGGAAGGAAGGAAGGAAAAGAGCGCTGATATTTGGATGGATGAGTGCAGCAGCAGGAAGAGAAAAAGCCCCAAACGGAGAGCTAAAGCGCTCCCCCGTCTTCACACGCTTGATTTCACTCCTTAATTAGAGTCATTCATCAGTGTGGCGGAGAGATGAGGCGGCCGCGTGCCACGCCACACCTTGCCACCTGTCAAAATTACAGCTTTGGTGTCGTGCGCCATCCCTCAAACAGTTATTTTCTACAAGCCTGGCTGCGTCTCACAATTCACTATTTACTACGGTCTTGCCCCTGCTGCTCTCCCTCGCTCACCCCTATACACCCCCCCACACACACACACACACAGCGAGGAGGAGGAGGAGTCGTAATGTCAGTGTCAGACAGTGCTAATGGTCATTAAACTGCAGATCAATCCCAATTAGAGACCATTAGCACTTTTATTTCACACGATTATTGTTTTCGTTATTTAGATAAACAGTCACGTGTTTGTCCTCAGTGTGCAAAAAAAGCAAGTTTTTCGACTGCGATAACTGAACAAAAAAAAAAAAAACGCACAACATGACGCAAGACTTAAACAAAAACAGTCCAGTTTTTTCCCCCCGATTTTTCAATTCTGACAAAACTTTTTGACTCGTCTTACATCCCGTCCTCACACTAGTGCCATGCTGTTAAAAGAAAATAATAATCAGCGACAGTTACTGTTCCGTCCCTGAAGGCATTTTATTCCTGTTATAAAATCACAGCAATGTGACAACGATTATAATTTACTGATTAAAGAAGAAATAGATCCATGCCATCCCTGAAACGGGTTCGTTCCTGTTCTCCCTCACGTCACAGCAGCTACAGTGGTGCTTGAAAGTTTGTGAACCCTTTAGAATTTTCTATATTTCTGCATAAATATGACCTAAAACATCATCAGATTTTCACACAAGTCCTAAAAGTAGATAAAGAGAACCCAGTTAAACAAATGAGACAAAAATATTATACTTGCTCATTTATTTATTGGGGCGGCACGGTGGTGTAGTGGTTAGCGCTGTCGCCTCACAGCAAGAAGGTCCTGGGTTCGAGCCCCGTGGCTGGCGAGGGCCTTTCTGTGCGGAGTTTGCATGTTCTCCCCGTGTCCGCGTGGGTTTCCTCCGGGTGCTCCGGTTTCCCCCACAGTCCAAAGACATGCAGGTTAGGTTAACTGGTGACTCTAAATTGAGCGTAGGTGTGAATGTGAGTGTGAATGGTTGTCTGTGTCTATGTGTCAGCCCTGTGATGACCTGGCGACTTGTCCAGGGTGTACTCCGCCTTTCGCCCGTAGTCAGCTGGGATAGGCTCCAGCTTGCCTGCGACCCTGTAGAACAGGATAAAGCGGCTACAGATAATGAGATGAGATTTATTTATTGAGGAAAATGATCTAATATTACATATCTGTGAGTGGCAAAAGTATGTGAACCTTTGCTTTCAGTATCTGGTGTGACCCCCTTGTGCAGCAATAACTGCAAATAAACGTTTCCGGTAACTGTTGATCAGTCCTGCACACCGGCTTGGAGGAATTTTAGCCCGTTCCTCCGTACAGAACAGCTTCAACTCTGGGATGTTGGTGGGTTTCCTCACATGAACTGCTCGCTTCAGGTCCTTCCACAACATTTCCATTGGATTAAGGTCAGGACTTTGACTTGGCCATTCCAAAACATTAACTTTATTCTTCTTTAACCATTCTTTGGTAGAACGACTTGTGTGCTTAGGGTCGTTGTCTTGCTACATGACCCACCTTCTCTTGAGATTCAGTTCATGGACAGATGTTCTGATATTTTCCTTTAGAATTCGCTGGCATAATTCAGAATTCATTGTTCCATCAATGATGGCAAGCCGTCCTGGCCCAGATGCAGCAAAACAGGCCCAAACAATGATACTACCACCACCATGTTTTACAGATGGGATAAAGTTCTTATTCTGGAGTGCAGTGTTTTCCTTTCTCCAAACATAACACTTCTCATTTAAAGCAAAAAATTCTATTTTGGTCTCATCCATCCACAAAATATTTTTCTGATAGCCTTCTGGCTTGTGCACGTGATCTTTAGCAAACTGCAGACGAGAAGCAATGTTCTTTTTGGAGAGCAGTGGCTTTCTCCTTGCAACCCTGCCATGCACACCATTGTTGTTCAGTGTTCTCCTGATGGTGGACTCATGAACATTAGCCAATGTGAGAGAGGCCTTCAGTTGCTTAGAAGTTACCCTGGGGTCCTTTGTGACCTTGCCGACTATTACACGCCTTGCTCTTGGAGTGATCTTTGTTGGTCGACCACTCCTGGGGAGGGGAACAATGGTCTTGAATTTCCTCCATTTGTAGACAATCTGTCCACTGGATTGGTGGAGTCCAAACTCTTTAGAGATGGTTTTGTAACCTTTTCCAGCCTGATGAGCATCAACAACACTTTTCCTGAGGTCCTCAGAAATCTACTTTGTTCGTGCCATGATACACTTCCACAAACATGTGTTGTGAAGATCAGACTTTGATAGATCCCTGTTCTTTAAATAAAACAGGGTGCCCACTCACACCTGATTGTCATCCCATTGATTGAAAACACCTGACTCTAATTTCACCTTCTAATTTTAACTGCTAATCCTAGAGGTTCACATACTTTTGCCACTCCCAAATATGTAATATTGGATTATTTTCCTCAATAAATAAATGATCAAGTATAATATTTTTGTCTCATTTGTTTAACTGGGTTCTCTTTACCTACTTTTAGGACTTGTGTGAAAATCTGATGTTGTTTTAGGTCATATTTATGCAGAAATATAGAAAATTCTAAAGGGTTCACAAACTTTCAAGCACCACTGTATAAAGTCGTTTATAGCGTGGGGTTTTTCCCCCCATCTCTCTTGAAGCTGATAAAAAAAACACATGCAGCTTGTCTTATAACCAAGAAACCACAGAGTGTGAATCGTAAACAAATCCATCCTGAAGACGTGAAGCTGCACGCGTGTCAGATCTGCTGTTGGAGAAAATGAAATCAACACTTTCTGACCAATCAGAATGTGGCATTTGACAGCGCTGTGGTGTAACAGACCGCCTCCTGGAGGTCACGTGACTAGTCAGAGGACATGGAGATTTAAAAAAAAAAATTTTTTTTGAACAAATTAAAACATGAACCTGGAAAGCTGAAAGCGTCACCATGTCCAACACGCTCGCATTCGTGTTTACGGAACTGGTGGAGTTCGGTCCATACGAGCCGCCGTACGGTTCTTTAAATCTCGCAGAGCCGAGTACGAACGATCGGCCATCTTAAGAGAGTTACGGATCTCGTTTTTCCTCGCACTCCATCTCGAATATTCTTTAATACTCCGTCCACCGGCGGCACGGTGGTGTAGTGGTTAGCGCTGTCGCCTCACAGCAAGAAGGTCCGGGTTCGAGCCCCGGGGCCAGTGAGGGCCTTTCTGTGCGGAGTTTGCATGTTCTCCCCGTGTCCGCGTGGGTTTCCTCCGGGTGCTCCGGTTTCCCCCACAGTCCAAAGACATGCAGGTTAGGTTAACTGGTGACTCTAAATTGACCGTAGGTGTGAATGTGAGTGTGAATGGTTGTCTGTGTCTATGTGTCAGCCCTGTGATGACCTGGCGACTTGTCCAGGGTGTACCCCGCCTTTCGCCCGTAGTCAGCTGGGATAGGCTCCAGCTTGCCTGCGACCCTGTAGAACAGGATAAAGCGGCTAGAGATGATGAGATGATCACTTGAGATGTCGTACATTTAGACAAATTCGCAAACATGTTTTTAAAAAAGCAGGGATTCGAGGGTTAATAATACCCAAAGAGGGCGTGTTTTAATCCCCCCACACACACACATCCCTCCGTGAATTTAGGTACTGTAGAAAGGACGACAATTCATCGCTTCAGAAATACAAACAAACGTTTCACTTCAATTTCTTTTCATAAATCTGGAAGCCCGCGGAGGAGATTCAATTAGGTTTTCTGATTGGGGCGCTGGCATTCTGCCGGGTCACTCAAAGGTTAAAGAATTCGGTGCTACAACAAACATGATTATGCCACTGTAGCATTTGATCAGATGCTGTGTTTATCATGCGAGACTGAGCCACGTCCAGATCGCAAAATAATCCCTAGCGTCCTGCAGGTAATCGCAGGGCTGGGTGGATTTATTTATCTCTCTCTCTCCCCCCCCCGTGTCGTTGTTTCAAATGCTTCCAGAAGAAGGGGGAGGAGAGATGTAGCGTATGCTGCACTGGAGCGAGAGTCAATGATGCCGAGAGCAGAGTGCACATTAAATCATTTTTATATAGTGAAGGTACGGGTAATGTAATGTCATTTCCTTCTCTCTTTCTACTGCTCACTCTCGCTCGCTCTCTCTCTCTCTCAAGGAGTGACCGAGTGAGAGTGAGAGAGAAATGAGGGGAGAAATAATTCAGATATTTAATTTGATAACTCTGGAGTTCAGGGTCCACCTTTGTGCCGAGATCAGGTAATTCCCCCCCCACACACACACACACACACACACACACAAAAAAAAAAAGGCAGCTTTGACAATGCATTCTGCATGACACGATGGACACTTGAGATTAACTTGACAGTACACCTTGGACCAAAATCTTCAATATTTCTTTTTTTTTTTTCAATCAATCATATTGTTTTCCTATGCTTCCAAGCTGTAAATAACTTTATTTACCTTTCTTTCTATGCTAATATCCATCTGGAAGCAACCCAGAAATCCTGTGTCTTCATCTCTAATCACCACCCGACCCAAAATATATTTAAAAAAAGGGGAGAGAAAGAAAGAAAAAAAAAGCCACAACAGGGGAAAGGTGAGTGTGTGAATAATGCATGAAGAGTTTTAGATAGGGAGTGATGCTTGTCAATCAGGACGACACGGATCATTTCCATCCCGAGTATCGGATATTCAGGTTGGAGGCGCAGCTCCAGAACTTGCACAAAAAAAAAAAAAAAAAAGGCACAAAGGAGTATTTAGACAGGAGGGATATCCCTCGCTGTGCTTTAATTACAGCCGCCGAGCCCTTCGGGCTCATCGGCGGAGCCTCGATAACTCAAACGCATGCATTCGATATCTGTATTTACATGCCAGGATCACTGAGCAAACAAGCTCATTTAAAAGTTCATATGCTAATGGGTGACATTTAAAGCAAACTTTACACGAGAAAAGGACATACAACAAAAGGCTTGGATTCTTTTTTCCTTCCCCTGCTGTGAAACTTGTCGAGCTTTTCCATATTCATGAAAAAGCCTCTTTAAACCTGAAGAAGTGTTCAGAGTGCCTTTTACACCCCTTGTGTGTCTTTTTTTTTTTTAATTTCTATAAATTGTGATCCGTACAAATGACGAGGTTGAAGGAGAGGGTTAGCGAGACTCGAAGCGGTCACTTCAGAGACGTCCAACAACACACAGTGCAAGGTACTAACAGGAACGCCAAACAATCCGAGTACAGGTAGGATAGAGTCACAATAAATAAATAAATAAATAAATAAATAAAATTAATTAATTAATTAATTAATTAATTAATTAATTGGAGAATGTTTATCAAACATGAGTTTGATAGACTTGTGAAAAGTAATAATAATAATAATAATAATAATAATAATAAAGTAGTAGACGTAGACTTTTGGATATACGGTGACATTTTCTCTAAAAATTAGTTTATTTATATTGAGCTTTTCAAGCCAGGTAGCACAAATGTGCTTTACATCATGATTTAAAAAAATAAATATAATAATAATAATAAAAAAAGGTCAAGGCATTCCGGGGGGAAAAAAATAAAAAAAAAAAGGTCAAAATAAAAGAATGATAAAACTAAATAAGAGCCTAAATAAAGAAAAAAGGTTTATTATTATGTTTTTTCAGTTTCTCAGTAACGTGACGAGCTCCACTTTAATTTTTTCGTCTTATTAACTTGGAAAAAAAAAAATAGGAGGTTGGTAAGGGAACGATGGCTGTTTGTAGCCGATGACAATTTAGAACAGGAACAGACTCTTCAGGAATGTTAAATGCAACTATAAAAAAAAAAGATAAAAAAAATAAAAAACATTCCTGAAAATCATGAAGTTCGTAACTGTCAGCAAACTGCTGTGGTGTCAGGGGAATAAAACATTTCAGGATGCTCAGTGTGTTTGGGGAAAAAGTCTCTCTTCGGGGTTGAGAGTAAGGTCACGTCATCACACCACTCCATCACTGATCGTTTCCCTCTAACAGCGTGACATGGAGCGTGTTATTCCTTGTTGAGGTATGAATATTTTTTTTAATTTAAAAAAAAAAAGGTATTTACCAAATCAGTATATTTCACTATTTAAGAAGAAAAAAAAATTCTTCTAAAAAAATGTATTCTAAATGCAAACATAAGGCGGCACGGTGGTGTAGTGGTTAGCACGGTCGCCTCACAGCAAGAAGGTTCCGGGTTTGAACCCAGCGGCCGGCGAGGGCCTTTCTGTGTGGAGTTTGCATGTTCTCCCCGTGTCTGTGTGGGTTTCCTGCGGGTGCTCCGGTTTCCCCCACAGTCCAAAGACATGCAGTTAGGTTGATGTGAGGCGGCCTTGGGCTGAGGTGCCCTTGAGCAAGGTACCTGACCCCTGACTGCTCCCCGGGCGCTGTGTGGGGCTGCCCACTGCTCTGGATGTGCGTGCGCGCGTGCGTGTTCACTGCTTCAGATGGATAAATGCAGAGGATGAATTTCACTGTGCTTGAAGTGTGCATGTGACAAATAAAGGCTGCTTCTTCTTCTTCTTCTTCTTAAAGGATGTTTTCAGAGAAAATTACTGCACTCGTTCAAAAATCAGGAGGTTGGACAAAATTTATTTCACGTACATCTTTTGAAACGAGGCCTCAGCTTCCTTTTTACACCAAAACATTTTTATTTTTCCATCCGAGATCCTAGACTTTCTCCTGCAGCTCGTCCAATTTGGCTTTTCCTTTTCCTGAGACTTGACACAAAGGAAAAAAAATAAAACATAGAAAAAAAAAAACCACAATGTCAACCAATAGTAGCTCACGTAAGCAGGCTTAATGATCGATTGGCAGAGCAGTGGATGAAGCGCGGCGCGGATCTGCAGCGTGCTGTTCAAACTGCTCATTCATTAAAACATGCTCTTCCTTATTGATTTTGGCTTAAGTAATGAGAAAGCTTATCCAAAAATCTTTAGCGTTTGGGCTCAAGTTAAGGAAAATCAATGCCACCGTTTCCCATTTGAACAGCAGATGTGAGTTTTATGTACAAAAGATAAGATAAACCCAGAATCAGATAAATCGATATGCGTTCGGGTAAAAAATCACACGCAGTATCCAGCCTGCGAATGGAAATTGGAGTTAATTAAAGCCAGATGTGAATATATCAAGGCCAAGGAGTAGATTCACAGTTTTCCTCCAACTGGTCAATCCTGAACATCTGGAACAGTCAAATATATTGAGTTGTGATCATGAACCATGCTCCTGCAAATCTAAATTTAGTTCCAACCACAAACACATGATTTGATCAATTAACCATTATTTTCATTAACAGAGAAAATAAATGGTAATTTGTTTTTTAAATCAGAACCTTTTTTTTGGGGGGGGGGGGGGGGGTACGTCACCTGCAATATTTAAAAAAAAAAAAAAAAAAAAAAAACGCTGCAACTTTGCATTAGATTTAAAAATCACACATCAAAATGGACCAGAAGGCGGGGCTTATCTGATTGACGAGATGGGGACCTGGGAATTCCTCCTCCTCCCCTTCAGTGCCACCATGGCGAAGGCTGAGCTACGACACTAAGCTTCATTTCCCAGGGATCGTTTCCGCCCTCATTAATATTCATCCTGGCCTGATTTGGCGTACACGTGCAACATGACAAGGTTTTGATGTACATCATGTCTCGTGCTTTAACGCTGCATTTCCTGGTACACACACACACACACACACGCTGAAGAATTTCTCTCGTCAGTCTTCAAACCTTCAAGAATGACATACGAGGCATAGAGACATTACCCCCCCCCCCATCCCATCTCTTCCACACACCCCCAATCTCAAATCATTCCATAACGCAGGATTGGTTTATTCACATGTCAGGAAGAACCTGCTGAGAGAACATTAGTGGCTTTGGGTTGGTTTGTTCTTGTTTTGTTTTTTTCCCCCAGAGAGCTGGAGATGGTGAGATGCTGTAGGAAGAAGATGCAGGTCCTCAGGTTCAGCCAGCGTTATCATGCAGATGGTGAACGGCAACATGAATTCATAGATTTGGGGTTCTCATGTGATAATTTGTTAACCAAAACATGGTAATAAAATACAAACTTGAATCTGGTTACCTGATGTGAGATTTTTTTCCCCAAAAATTTTATGATGCATATGAATAAAAAAAAAAAACCCACAGACAACGGAGATGAATTCCTTCCAGGACCTCACAAGAGACATTTCCACCATAGGTTTCCATTTTTTTTTTTTCCCACCCAGGAGCTAACACAGCTGGTACAGGAACCATTTCAAGAATTCAGAAACACAAAACTGGCGTGTTTCCACTGTAGGTACCTTCTCAGGAACCCCAGGACGTTCACCTCAGAAAACTCTTTTCGCCAACCCAAGAACAAGTGCATTTCCACCATTTTTAAGGAGTTTATGCCTCAAAACTTTTCAAGAACCCAGAAACTCAAAACAAGCAGGTTTCCAGATCAGGAACCTAGAAACTTCAAGAACCCAGGACATCCAGGTATGTTTCTACTGCAGGAACCTTCTTCAGGAACTCGCATAGCTGTAACAGGTGCATCGTCACTCTAGGAACCTTTTCAAGAACCCACAAAACACAAAGTAGCCATGTTTCCACCACAGGTACCGTCTCAGGAACTCCAGGATGTCTACCTCAGAAAACTGCTCACCAAACCAAGAACAAGTGGCTGTCCACCACTGGTTTCCATCATTTTCAGGAGTTTACACCTTGAACCTCGAAACAACCAGGTTTCCAGATCAGGAACCCAGAACGTCCAGGTACACGTCTACCAAAAGAACCTTCTTCCGGAACTCGCATCGCAGGTGCATTATCACCTGCAAACATAAAACAGGTATTTTTCCACCACAGGTACCTTCTCAAGAACCCCAGGATGTCTACCTCACAAAGCTTGTGAATACATTTCCATCAAAGTAACTTTTTAAGAATCTTGGACCTTACAACAAATGAGCTTTGGACTGCAGGTTTCCACCACTTCTTGGATTTTGCACATTATTTCCAAGGTACTTTTTCAAAACCCATGAGCTTGGGTGTTTCTCCACCACAGGCACCTCAGGCAGCAGGAGAAGTTTCTTTTTGAGAAGTCTTTTTCAAGAAATGCAAAAGTGACGTTTCCACCATGGATACCTTCTCAGGAAACCTGGACCATCCATGTGTGAATTCAGGAACTCCAAACAAGCCCATGTCCACCACAGGTGAATTTTTAAGAACCCAAGAACTTAAAGCAGGCCTGTTTTCACTGCAAGATCACTTGAGGATTCCAGGAACACCAGAACATTTTCAGGAGGAAAAAAACCCATGGGAACTTGTGCTGATTTTAGTTGCTGGACCGCAGTTCTTGGGTTCCTTTTAGTCCTTTCCTGGGCCAAAGCTGTTACTTCTGCGCTAAAGAACACTGAGATCATGCGCCAACTGATGTGCTAAACAGTTAGCGTGCCTTTCCAGATTCAAGCCAAAGCGTGATTAAAGTAAGTTTGCTCCGAGACATTAGGATCACTTTTAAAGTAAATCACTTAGACTAATGCGAGGCCTTCCAATGCCATTTCATCTTTTTCTTTCCGTCCTATACACATGACCATATTCAGAGTTAATCTGTTTTCCTCCTCTACTTAAATCGGACACCTCCATTTGCAATTCGGATGAGATGGACTGTAATTAAAGGCCAGATCATTTTACGAACACAATCAGACAAGGGCGCAGGATTGACGAATCAGCAAATCTGACGAATTATCTTTTCATGGCGACGTGCTCCCATTAGACCATGTTGGTGTGCTTTTTAGCCTCTAATGCGCGGACCTCCAGCTCGGGTTCCAAGTGCACGTTGCTATTAGTGAGCGTAATGGACACTTCTTATGCAAAGTAGCCAGAAGTGAAGGCGACATGGTAGAAATGGGATTAAAATATTGCAACCTCCAAGATTTTAGTCAGACAGCAGTCTCTCGCCCTCTCTCTCCCTCCCTGACCGTCTGGCTGGCTGTCTCTCTCTGACCCTCTGTCTCGCTCTCTCTCCCTCTGACCCTCTGTCTGTCTGTCTCTCCATAAAGCAGACACTTAATCATATTTTCTTTTTAACATGATGCTAGAAACCTGCTTACCTCAAAAAAAAACACCCACTGTATTACAGCCTTCTCCAAAAATACTGGCACCCTTCACCTGAAAAACAATTGCATAAAATTCTAAACTGGGTTTCGGCGGGGGGGGAACACACAGACACTGCAGACTCCTTCATAAAAGGTTAAATAAAACAATTATATATAAAGACCATATCAACAATTACACCCTCTCCCCCATCTGTTTATGGAGCATCCGGCATAAGGAACACAAATCCCTTTCAATGAGCCGTTACTATAGAAACCGTCGAAACTGCTGTTACTATACGACATCTCAACATTGTGATAAATTACGTCATGATATACTTTAAGATATCACGGATACCATGATTTAAATTTTATCATAATTTTTATTTACTTCAAGTACAAAGTAATCAGAAGGAAATGATTTGATCTTAAACTCAATTTTTTTTAATGAAATACAAAAGGGTTTTTTTTGTAATTCTTTTGTTAGTGTTAAATACTGTTCGTTATTTTTAAATATTAAAAAATTGTAGACAATAAAAGTCCCATAGAACCTTGTGGTTGTTTTTTAAATTTATTCATGCATCGTAGATGTAATCAAGAATTGTGAAACAATATTTATCACCCCCCCCCCCACACACACACACATTTCTGACCAATCAGAATCCAAGTTAAATTGCGCACAAAAAAAAAAAAAAAAAAAAAAGGTAGCAATTGGTAGAAAAACTATTTAAAAAAAAGAGACAGGTAATTAATTCTAGTAAAATCATATTTAGGGTTTGTAACTTGCGTTTGAAATGTCTGAATGGAAATAAGAGTAAGAAGTGTGTTGTTTCATGGAAATGTAATTAACAGAACTAGAGCGGCGGCGACAATTATCGACACCTTAATGATCTTTTGGCCGTTGCAAAAGTAGAAAAGCCTTTCAGTATGTAAATTGTGCATGAATAATTACTCAAACTTCCACGGGGGGGGGGGGGGGGGGGGGGGGAGTCAATTCCCGATTACTAGCGTATCAGATCATGTGACACCGTTCCACAATTACCGACACTTGTCCACAGTTATCGACATCCAGATTATTTATTTAAAATAAATAAATAAAAATCAGTATGTGGTTGAAGGATAAAGCGGCTAGAGATAACGAGATGAGATTTTATTTAAAATGTTTTCCATAGACTTATATTTAATACAAAATATCTCTTATATAAATATATGGATGTCGGCGTTTACGTAAATGAGGAAGTAATTCTAATGTTTGTAAACAAATGAACTGATAATGTTTAACCTGCGTCAGAAAATCTTTCTGTTCCACTTTCTCAGTATTTTCATAGCTCACATTTTGTTAATCATTAATTGTTGTTTGTATTAATTTCTAGTTGTGTAGTTTACCAATAAACGTCAACAGGAAATTGAGATTGTAACCGCATGAACATCCAGGTCAAAGGTCACATCTCGTTCCTCAAACCAAAATATAAAATGCCTCCTGATATTGTAATATGTGGGAGATATTTACAACACACTGCAAAAAAAAAAATATATATATATATATATAAATAAAATATATAGCGTGTAATGTTTTATATGCTCGGAATTTAATTCTGGTCTAATTCTATTTATTGCAATCGGATTCCAAATACTCTATAAACATTCCATTCTGTTATGGATCAGAAAAAAAACTATTATTAAAATCACAGCACTATTTTTTTTTTGAAGTACTTCATCTACTTGAACAACGTTTCACAAAGATCGACCCATAACAGTTGTAAACGTCCCTTAATTCCACAGGGTGTCGATAATGGTGGACACCGGTGAAAGTGATCACTATTATCGACACCTCACGTGACTTCTCAAACGCGCGTTTAGATATAAAACAGCGATTGTCAAATGAAAGAGTAAGAAACGAAGTAGGTTTCGACGAGAAGATCAGGAAATATCGGTGAATTTGATCAGTAAAAACATGTCCATGATTATTTCCACCATGCTTACCTGCGATGAGAACGTCCGGGTTTTCCGAAAAATTACTGATCGTGATGATAAAATTCCATCTCCGGTAACGAGCCGTGTCATCAGACGACAAGATCAAAGGGTGAGGGCGGGTCTTCCGGTTGATTAAGTAACCAATAATAACTGTTGGAACTGAAACTCACCTTTGTAAAATTGTTTTTTTTTTTTTATTGGTAAATCTGAAAAGGTGTCGATAATTATAGCCACCGCTCCATGACTAGCAATTGCGTTTGTTTGGTTTTTTCAGAAAAGGCAGTTTAACACCATAAATCGATATCAATATTTCACCGATGTTGCAAACTTTCCAAGAACTTTTTTGTGTGTTGTAAACTATAAATAAATAATAATAGCACTCAAGTTTGGATTTTATCATGAAGAAATTATATTACAGACTGACTGGATTGCTGATCCCCTCCCCCAATCATTTTTGTAAAATGTTTAATTTCCTCAAGATTAAAGATTCTCTTCTTTTCAGTGTTAAAAGGGGAAAAAAAAAAAGTTTTACAAACAGACAGACGGTCTCTAACAAGCACTTGCTAATAAGATAAATATATTACTTGAATCGCAGCCCCTGGTGCCTCAATCATCTTTCAGCTTGATGAAAATTACGGCGTCTATTTAGATGCAAATACAAATTAGCTCTCGTTGTTGCGCAGATTAGAGAGCTCTTAGCGAAAAAAACAAGAGCGTCTCTTCTAAAGAGGGCATCTGCGTCTCGATCCGCTCTCGAGATCCTGCCGGGGAAAAGAGCGACGTAGTGAAGTGAAGAGTGCAAGGTGGCAGTGCCACAGGAAAGCTGGAACCGTGATGAGCTTGAGAGAGTCCCAAAAGGCCACACAATGGATTAATTAGCGGGTGAGTGGCACCTCTCGGAGGATGTCACGACAGCCAGGAATTACTGTCAATAAATAAATAAGATGTGGGCCAGCTGATGACGTTGGAGTGTAATGATATTCGCGCCTCATTATGATTACGAGGTACACAAAAGGGAGTCATTAGCGGCATTATGAGTTCATTTAAATGCAGGAACAGACATGTGACATGTTGGCAAAACTCCAAGCTTTGATCCTGACGCACGAGCACATCCGAGTCCACGACGCGTTGCCAAGGTTAACGAGATTATCATGGTTATTTGCATATTTAATTACACTCCTTGTTAAGGATAAGTGCTGTTTATTCAATTTGCTCTGTTTTCTTCCTGGAACCTTTTCAATAAGGCTCAGTGAGCCAGATTGGCAGCACGTGTGTGTGTGTGTGTGTGTGTGTGTGTGTGTGTGTGTGTGTGTTAAATTTAACATGCATTCATCAGTTCAGTGCAACAGATGCTAACAATCAGGTGCTTTCTCTCAACATCTCCTCAATCTTTCATTAATATTATTCCATTTTAGCATAATTACCCGGGTGCCAGCTCGAGTCTCATGCCAGCAGGCCGACAGAGTGGAAATGTTCACGGGATTCTCGTTTAAAAAAAAAAAGCCACGTTCTCAAAAATTAAGCATTTTCTCATTAGCCAAAGGCTACTGGACTTATGAATTATTAACATCTTCACAAAGGAACATTAATCAGTTATAAAGATGTAAAGAAATGAAACACGGGGCATGGCACGGGCTTTTTCGTATTAATATACAGACATGTGGCAGCACTCCCGCTTCCCGATCAATACCTTCCTGATTAATTTGGACAAATCGCCCGACGACGTGATCTCGGTACGGGCTGGCCGACTTGTTTGTTTTGGCTCGGCTTTAATTTTTCATAACACGTTGGGAAAGATCACCTTTCCAGCGCCGAAAACCAGAGCGTCATAAAACCCACCTCGAGGGATCGGCGCCGCGCGGACGCACGCAATTGGTTTGAACCTCGTGGCACTCAAATTTGTTTTTAATGCATTTTTAAAGTTTTATTGGCATTCAGGTGCACATGGGGAATAAAACTCATCCATTCAAAGTGTTGACCGTGTTCTTCGTATTAACAGATGAAGCAAATCTGCTGCAACATTCGGTTAAGAGTCCAGGCACAAAGTCTTAGGAAATACCGGCGAGCCTGAACTGCAGGCAGAGACGCCACGAGTGAAGTATTATGAAAAATTAAGCAGGAGGAAAAGAACATTTTCATTTCACCCGCCAGACACGACTTCTCACAGAGCCAAAAAAAAAAAAATTTATTAAAAAAAATGAACTGCTGTATCAAACTATTTGGAGGCGGGCTATGAGCCCCCCCACACACACACAAACACACACCTCATGCAAAATTACAGGAAGTTTCTGAACCTGGAAATCTTTAGCCCAATTTTCAGGCAAAGCAAAACTAGTTGTCGTCATGGCAACATTATACGTCACATTCGGCTGCTCTTAAAAAGATAACTGAGAAAATCGAGAGTGAAGGATGGTGAGATCTAATCATGACAGCTAGTTTACTGGTCAGCTAAAGTTAGAGACGGAAGGGCATTTGGGATACAAAGACATGGGGGCATTCCCAAATACAAGGTTCTGACCTTTTTTTTTTTTGGCCACACACAGTGGTGCTTGAAAGTTTGTGAACCCTTTAAAATTTTCTATATTTCAACATAAATATGACCTAAAACATCAGATTTTCACACAAGTCCTAAAAGT
Source organism: Neoarius graeffei (assembly GCF_027579695.1). Classification (NCBI taxonomy): domain Eukaryota; kingdom Metazoa; phylum Chordata; class Actinopteri; order Siluriformes; family Ariidae; genus Neoarius; species Neoarius graeffei. The sequence continues at coordinate 17,580,406 of NC_083587.1, forward strand.
AGATAAAGAGAACCCAGTTAAACAAATGAGACAAAAATATTATACTTGCTCATTTATTTATTGAGGAAAATGATCCAATATTACATATCTGTGAGTGGCAAAAGTATGTGAACCTTTGCTTTCAGTATCTGGTGTGACCCCCTTGTGCAGCAATAACTGCAACTAAACGTTTGCGGTAACTGTTGATCAGTCCTGCACACCGGCTTGGAGGAATTTTAGCCCGTTCCTCCGTACAGAACAGCTTCAACTCTGGGATGTTGGTGGGTTTCCTCACATGAACTGCTCGCTTCAGGTCCTTCCACAACATTTCCATTGGATTAAGGTCAGGACTTTGACTTGGCCATTCCAAAACATCAACTTTATTCTTCTTTAACCATTCTTTGGTAGAACGACTTGTGTGCTTAGGGTCGTTGTCTTGCTGCATGACCCACCTTCTCTTGAGATTCAGTTCATGGACAGATGTCCTGACATTTTCCTTTAGAATTCGCTGGTATAATTCAGCATTCATTGTTCCATCAATGATGGCAAGCCGTCCTGGCCCAGATGCAGCAAAACAGGCCCAAACCATGATACTACCACCACCATGTTTCACAGATGGGATAAGGTTCTTGTGCTAGAATGCAGTGTTTTCCTTTCTCCAAACATAACGCTTCTCATTTAAACCAAAAAGTTCTATTTTGGTCTCATCCGTCAACAAAACACTTTCCAGTAACCTTCTGGCTTGTCCACATGATCTTTAGCAAACTGCAGATGAGCAGCAATGTTCTTTTTGGAGAGCAGTGGCTTTCTCCTTGCAACCCTGCCATGCACACCATTGTTGTTCAGTGTTCTCCTGATGGTGGACTCATGAACATTAACATTAGCCAATGTGAGAGAGGCCTTCAGTTGCTTAGAAGTTACCCTGGGGTCCTTTGTGACCTTGCTGACTATTACACGCCTTGCTCTTGGAGTGATCTTTGTTGGTCGACCACTCCTGGGGAGGGGAACAATGGTCTTGAATTTCCTCCATTTGTACACAATCTGTCTGACTGTGGATTAGTGGAGTCCAAACTCTTTAGAGATGGTTTTGTAACCTTTTTCAGCCTGATGAGCATCAACAACGCTTTTTCTGAGGTCCTCAGAAATCTCCTTTGTTCGTGCCATGACACACTTCCACAAACATGTGCTGTGAAGATCAGACTTTGATAGATCCCTGTTCTTTAAATAAAACAGGGGGCCCACTCACACCTGATTGTCATCCCATTGACTGACAACACCTGACTCTAATTTCACCTTCAAATTACCTGCTAATCCTAGAGGTTCACATACTTTTGCCACTCACAGATATGTAATATTGGATCATTTTCCTCAGTAAATAAATGACCAAGTATAATATTCTTGTCTCATTTGTTGAACTGGGTTCTCTTTATCTACTTTTAGGACTTGTGTGAAAATCTGATGTTGTTTTAGGTCATATTTATGCAGAAATATAGAAAATTCTAAAGGGTTCACAAACTTTCAAGCGCCACTGTAAATAAAAGCTCATGCTACAAAACTGTTATTAAATGCCATGTGAAGACTTGCACCACAATAAATAAATAAATAAAAATGAAAACTAATAAAAGGTGTCAAAGAAAGATGTCAAAACAGCCCGGGACAGAAATCACAACCTGTTGAAAACCAGTCACTGCTCATCTCCCATCTATTTCCTGGTTCATTTACTCTAAAAAGCAAGTGTAAAACGCGAAGTCTTGCCATTCTCTCCAGTTATGCAAGTTCTCAGTGCTATTTTCCCCTTTGCCTCGACTATTTTGTTACACTGATCGACAGTAAAATCTGCCATCACTCTGAAGGGAGGAGAAGGAGGCATGGCCAGATGTACAGCCATGGCCAAAAGTTTTGGGACGGACACAAATTTTGGTTTTCACAAAGTTTGCTGCTTCAGCGTTTTTAGATCTTTTTGTCAGAGGTTTCAAGTTTCAAAGGCTTTTATTGACAAATACATCAAGTTTTTGCAAAGAGTCAATATTTACAGTGTTGATCCTTCTTTTTCACAACACCTGCAATTCACCCTGGCATGCTGGATATCAGCTTCTGGGACAAACCCTGACTGATGGAAACCCATCCTTGCATAATCTCCAGTGCTCGGAGTTTATCACAATTTTTGGGTTTTTGTCTGTCCACCCGCGTTTTGAGGATTGACCACAGGTTCTCGATGGGATTCAGATCTGGGGAGTTTCCTGGCCGTGGACCCGAAATTTCACCCTGTTCGTTTTGTTCCCTGAGCCATTTAGTTATCACTTTTGCCTTGTGACACGGTGCTCAAGAACTTCAAGGAGAGAGGTTCAATTGCTGCGAGAAGGCTTCAGGGCACCCAAGAAAGTCCAGCACGTGCTAGGACCGTCTCCTGAAGAGGATTCAGCTACGGGATCGGGTCCCCACCAGTGCAGAGCTTGCTCAGGAATGACAGCAGGCAAGTGTGAGCACATCTGCATGCACAGTGAGGCGAAGACTTTTGGAGGATGGCCTGGCGTCAAGAAGGGCAGCAAAGAAGCCACTTCTCTCCAAGAAAAGCATCAAGGACAAAGTGACATTCTACAGGAAGTACAGGGATTGGACTGCAGAGGACTGGGGTAAAGTTGTTTTCTCTGATGAAGCCCCCTTCAGACTGTTTGGGAGATCTGGAAAAATGATTGCCCGGAGAAGAAAAGGTGAGCGCTACCATGCCAACAGTAAGGCATCCTGAGACTATTAATGTGTGGGGTCGCTTCTCATCCAAGGCCACAATTTTGCCCAAGAACACTGATCATAAATAAAGAATGATATCAAAAGATCCTCCAAGAGCAACTTCTCCCAACGATCCAGGAGCAGTTTGGTGATGAACAATGCTTTTTTTTCCCAGCATGATGGAGCACCATGTCACAAGACAAAAGTGATCAAGTGGCTCGGGGAACAAAACGGTGAAATTTCGGGTCCACGGCCAGGAAACTCCCCAGATCTGAATCCCATCGAGAACCTGTGGTCAATCCTCAAAAAGCACCCCAACAACAATCCAAAAATTGTGACAAACTCCAAGCACTGATTATGCAAGAATGGGTTGCCATCAGTCAGGATTTGGCCCAGAAGCTGATATCCAGTATGCCAGGGCCAATTGCAGAAGTCTTAAAAAAGAAGGGTCAACACTGTAAATATGGACTCTTTGCATAAACATGATGTATTTGTCAATAAAAGCCTTTGAAACGCTTATAATTGTACTTCAGTATACCATAGAAACATCTGACAAAAAGATCAAAAAACACTGAAGCAGCAAACTTTGTGAAAACCAAAATTTGTGTCAGTCTCAAAACTTTTGGCCACGACTATATATATATATATATAAATAAATGCAAGTTGTGGTCATGTTACATCATTACACTGCAAGAAAAAAATAACGTAACTTGTGAACAGCAGTGAAGCTACTCACTGAATTCCTGCATAAAGCAGCAGCTCACTGGAAGATGGGCGCTTACTTTTTTTTAAATTCCAACCTACGTAGTTTTTGCTCGCAAAACAGAAAACCATGGCTTTATCTGTTCATCAACAGGGACAAGCGAAGCGCAGATGCGTCAGAGAAAGATGTTTTGTTGCTCTGTTCCGAAGCCAAACAGCAGGTTATTAAGGTTTGGAGGGCTGTAACGTGCATTATGAAACTTTTAAGCCACAGACATTTGCATTGCTGAGATGATCTCTTGAAATTTCTAACCAATCGATCATCATGACGCCATATTTTCAACAGTCATCTAACAACAGGGTCCCCCCCCCACTTCCCTTATAGAGGATGTGCAGTCACGTGACCCGCACGTGTGTACTCCGCCTACTCCACCATATTGGACGGCTTCAGGATTGTTTACCTTGCGCGAGTGTAATGGATCCAGGGAGTAATCCCCAAGAAAATTCGGAAAATACCCCATCTACATCGCGTGATTACTTGTCTAAGTTTGTTCAGCATCTTGAAGGTGACGTGAGGCAGCGTTACATGGAAAAGTGTTCCAGGTTGGGGATTGCAGATCCGTACAACTTGCCGCAATCCTTGTTCAGGGAAATTCGGAGCTGCGGTGCCGGCGATTTGCCCGATCTGGCCTACCATGACATTTACAATTTTTTCGTTAATCGTGAATCGTGTTACACTGGCAAAGCCCTCAAAGCCTGGAAGCTTATAAATATTTTGTTGCGGGATGGGTATCCCAACTATACCTCTGGAAGGTTCTGAAGAAGAATGTCTACTTGATAACCTCACGGGTAAGTGGCATTAAGACGTTTATCATAAAGAGACTATGCAGGACGTTTTGTCTTATGTTGCTTATTTAGTAATTTTAATACAGAATTTACTCTGATGAAATTATTCAGACGCTCCAAGGCCCCCCTAAAAAAAAAAAAAAATCGGATCTGCGCGATTCAGCCGTGAAAAACGCACATCCGCCGTTTGCATCCCTGTTTAAACTCATAGGTTAACCGACTTTAACCGGCTAATGAGGCTCGGTGGTCGGTCAAGATTTTTTTTTTTAGTTTTCGCCATCCCTACTATGGATTGGCCTTTCAAAGGCATATATGAGCCAAAAAGATAAAACACTGTCATAGACTAGGCCAGGGTAGTAGGGCTAGGCATAGCCATTTTAAACATTACAGACTGTCTAGTTTCTAAGTATGCAGTTATCATTCAATCCGAAAATCAACTTAACAGATGTACTAGGAGTATTGAATTAGAAGATTACACCTACCTGATATGAAGTGTTCACTACAAATTCGGCTGGTAGAACTGGGGTACCAGTTTTCTCTTCGCACAGCGGACACCCATTTTGCGCGTCTCTCCTCGTCTGCGGGGAATCTATAAAATGACAGGCCATCCTTTTGGCCCTGTCTATTGCTACAACCAAATGCTGAACAAGATATAACCGTTCTCGAAAGATCTACTCCCACACACTTGATAATTAGAACGGGTTCGTCTAAGTTCTATGCGCGACCTTGCCGTCCAAAATGTCAGGTTCACACCCTGCTCCACCGCTAGTGCACGTTATGAGCACTTGTGTCTTTGTGCATCTTCTGAAAAAGAGGCCACGAATGGAGCTGCTGATGAAGTCAGAGGAAGTTGCAGAAAGGATGCAGTGCCCTTATTCACCTCCGTTATATTCCTTCTGCCCTCGTTACCAGCCAAAGGCAACATTAAAAAGTTTATCTACTGGTCTTTAAAAAGCAGAGATAAGTCCAGCCTTGGTTAAAGGCTCTGTGTCAAAGGTACAGTGCTGAAACAGAATCAGTGGAGAGAGGCCTGAAATGTTGCTTTTGTACTCCGCAGGTGATGCTTACGCAGCCCGCCACTGAGCTGTGCACGGATTCATCAGGAAAAGCTGCTTGGAGACATGGCTTCGCGTTGAAGCGACGATAACACCTCTGGATGGCTTTAACGAACATTACACTGTTCGGGTGGAAAGAATAAAACAGATGCTGTGAGCGTGAGAGCCATGGGGTAGAGTGTGGATCAGGGTATGGTGTGGATCAACCATCATTCAAACTACCACTGGGCAATAGGATGATAAAAAAAAAAAAAAAAACGATAATGTATCATATCACAGGCATCATGATCTTGTTTTATTTTAAATCTCAAAAACGAACTCGTTTTAAAGAAATTTGTACTATTTTGCTGGCAGTTTCTGAGCAAACCATGGCAGAAATGTCTTTCAATAGATCACTGTACAATATTTTGGTCATATCATCCCAGCCCTAATCCAAACAAGAGGATTGCGTTAACGCACTCGTTTTAACACGTCATCATTTCTATGCTGGACAATCTACCTAACCCGTCATCTCAAGTTCTGATACAAGCCTTACACACATCCTGCTGATGAATATGTTGCAAAGACCCAAAGGCTACAAGTGCAAGGTTCAATCCTGCTTTGTCACTTATTACAAGCGTGAGATATACAGCGTAGTAACGAGCGGTCCTTCGGGATAAACGACTTCAGCTTCAGTGCGACTGTCGCGTCCTTCTCCGAGCTCCAAGCACGCTCAGAGTGCGATATCTCATTACTCCAGCGTCCTGGCTCCATGCTGCTGGAATACGCTTCGGCTAAATGACTACATTTAAATGTAAAATGAGACATCAGTAGGAATTTGTCAAGCGGGAGAAAAATTTCAGATCCTGTTTCTCAAGCAAGTACAAATGTAATTTACAGTAAAACTGCAGCACACGTGCTCTGGGTGGACCGGACACAAACGGTCACTTTAAAAGGGCTTTAAAAGGAAAGTGGCACAGTAAAAAAAATAAAATAAAAACCCTAAACATGTAAAGTTTGCAGTTACGTGTCGCACTGATGTCACGAGCCAGAGGAGGGAGGACAGTGCTATTGTGAGCACAGGGATTACGCTTCGCTCTGAAAAAAAATAAAAAATAAATTTTCCTCTTCATTCACAACGTTCAAATTTCAACATCATATTAGTGGAGGAGTACAGTAACTGCAAACATTCCAGAGTCCCAGAACGCTTTAGAACGGAGTCACGACAGACAGACACTCGACTCGTTAGCGGTGTACGACAGTATTAGTGTGAAATCTGAAGATCAGTTTCAGCAGAGTGTACACACATGAGAAGGGGATTCAAAAGCTGGACAGACTAAATACACTAAAGCGCCGCCGCATTGCTCGCTTTAAGCTAGAGATGAAGTGAGGGCTAAATCCCACTGCACGACTATCAGCACAGCATTCTGGGTAGTGTAGGAAAGCATGAACTTTAAAAAAAAAAATCAATACACACACACGCACAAATACAAGAAGTTGTTCAAATTAAATGTACAAAATGAATCCTGGATGCTGCTGAAGATGGTGTTGCTCATAAAGACACAGTTTTCTGCCAGGTTTTAAAGTGCATATTCTGGACCAATTTCTTTTTATGAAAGTATGTCCCTTTACACACTCATCCAGAAGGGTAATTTTGCACAAGGCCATCTGTCTCATCTCATCTCATTATCTGTAGCCGCTTTATCCTGTTCTACAGGGTCGCAGGCAAGCTGGAGCCTATCCCAGCTGACTACGGGCGAAAGGCGGGGTACACCCTGGACAAGTCGCCAGGTCATCACAGGGCCGACACATAGACACAGACAACCATTCACACTCACATTCACACCTACGGTCAATTTAGAGTCACCAGTTAACCTAACCTGCATGTCTTTGGACTGTGGGGGAAACCGGAGCACCCGGAGGAAACCCACGCGGACACGGGGAGAACATGCAAACTCCACACAGAAAGGCCCTCGCCGGCCACGGGGCTCGAACCCAGACCTTCTTGCTGTGAGGCGACAGCGCTAACCACTACACCACCGTGCCACCCAGGCCATCTGTCTACAGCAGAAAAAAATAAAATAATAAAACGCGTCTGGAAAAATCCCAAGGGAGTCTGGAGCCAGATTCGTGACGTCACCTGCGGAAGCGCCAGCAGGCTGCGAGAGCTTCGCACGGTTTCAGTGCACAGCCTGTGTAGACCAAGCGCTCCCATTTCTCTCTCATTGTCCGGCCTTTTGGGAAACGATGAGTACTAATCCCATCATGATTGGTGTTGCTGCACCCTCCTACGATACATCTGTTAACCATTTTAATAATTACGTGATAACGTTGAAGAAATTTGCAGAAAACCACCAGGGCATTTTCTCATAAACAAACCAGCGCTGACGTAGGATTCAGAAGGAGGCGTCCCGCACGTGACGCCACGAAAATCAATGTTGCCCGGGAAATCCAAATGCCAAGTTTTTTCAGAGGCGGACCAATGGCTTGATTTCAACTGAATTTTTCTGGTATTGCGCAAGGTAAAAAAAACTGCAGAGAATGCAGAAATGTTCCAGATATTTGACCAAAGTTTAATATAAAATAGGAGAATTATACTGATCTTGCTCATGAATTTACCCGTGATATGCACTTTAATGCTGTTTGTCTTCAGAAGGAACAAGATGAACTGTGAGCTCCTGCTCGCTTCCGTATCCCCCCGCCGCTCTCGCTTATATCAGAACGCAAGCGATTGAAGGAATAGGACACTTATTATGAATGTTGATGTCAACAAATAATTAACCCTGAAACAAGTAAGTAAAGAGCCGTGTCTCTCCCCAGGGATTTCAAACAGCATCCTGGGAAACTGTCGTTTTGAAATAGCGTCAAAATCCACCCTATATGTTTCATAAATGCATTCAGTCGGTAAACAGGAAGTCGATGTGCAACAGACCTGAAAATGGTACACACGGTATAGAACCCCAAGCTGAAGCTCAGTACCAAGTGGCTAAGATTTGTGGTTGCTGAGAAACAGGGTGTTTCAGACAGACAGAGGTACAGACGGACAGAGGTAAATAAACCAGTACACACACACACACACACCCCCGGGGGGGGAAATATACTGGTTATAAATAAAAATATTCCCAGTATTCCCAGTTGCAGTACTCCAACAGCACTGTTCCTGCTCCGAAACTCTGCTGGATCCCACAACACTCCTTATCCTTTCAACACACTTCCTGTTGGTCTTTGATCTACACTGATTTATAAACCAGATGTCACCCAGAGCTCTTCCTCATCTCATATGACGATACAGTGAGATCGGAGGACTGAAATAAGGAGGTGTGGAGCTACCCAAGGGCCCGGTGAGGTCACACAGCGAGGGCAGGGGTCCGGAATGGGGTCATTTTGTTCATGTTGTTATTATTGAGCTCTTTGATTCATTTGACTCATTGCTTTACCTGGAGGAGGAAATTCATTGAGGGGAGGGGGGAAAAAAAAAAAAAAACACCCTTAATAACACAACTTCTAATCTAATCACAATTTTAACTTTAAAAACTTGTTCATAAAAGTGAAAAAATAAAGAGCTCTACAGATCCAGTAACATCACTAAAATCATGCTCAATGTTTTTTTTTAATTGTATATAAATTTTTTTTTTTTTTTTTTTAAGCAGACTCAAACGTTTGAGAATCTGTGAATCAGGGTGGTGTGGTGTGATGAAGCGCCATTACCGTCACCGACAATCCATTCACACTGATTATTTTCCAATAATAAGGGAACATCCTGGAGCATTTTATTCCTACAGTATCACACCACAGAAACTTATTACTGTGTAACAATATTCTATTAAAGAATCTCACATACTTTCTTTTATCCAGTTAGAGTTACATTTAACATCGTGGAATGTTCACAGCACAAAGATTTGCGCTTTTGCACAGTATTGTCTTCGAGAGAGAGAGAGAGAGAGAGAGAGGGGTGAGGGAATGGCCGTTTATAGCTTCTATAACAAAGGGAATGATCAAGGGAAATGGACAGAGACAGATATATGAGGGAACAGCCATTTATAGCTGCTATAATGTAAAGGGAATGATCAAGGGAAATGGACAGAGACAAAGATATATATGAGGGAACAGCCATTTATAGCTGCTATAATGTAAAGGGAATGATCAAGGGAAATGGACAGACACACTGACAGACAGACAGACAGACAGACCGGCCGTTTATAGCTGCTATAAGAAAGGGAATGATCAAGGGAAATGGACAGACACAGATATATATGAGGGAACAGCCATTTATAGCTGCTATAATGTAAAGAGAATAATCAAAGGAAATGGACGGGGGGGTGAGGGAACAGCTGTTTATAGTTGCTATAACGTAAAGGGAATAATCAAGGGAAACGGACAGAGAGAGAGGTGAGGGAACGGACGTTTATTGCTGCTATAACAAAGGGAATGATCAAGGGAAATGGACGGGGGGTGAGGGAACAGCCGTTTATAGATGCTATAACGTAAAGGGAATGATCAAGGGAAATGGACAGACAGACAGAGAGGTGAAGGAACGGTCGTTTATAGCTGCTATAACGTAAAGGGAATGATCAAGGGAAATGGACAGACAGACAGAGAGAGAGAGACACACAGAGAGCGCAAGGGGGGAGGGAATGGTCATTTATAGCTGCTATAATGTAAAGGGAATGATCAAGGGAAATGGACGGGGGGGGATGAGGGAACAGCCGTTTATAGTTGCTATAACGTAAAGGGAATGATCAAGGGAAACGGACAGACAGACAGAGAGAGAGAGAGGTGAGGGAACGGTCGTTTATAGCTGCTATAACGTAAAGAGAATAATCAAGGGAAATGAACAGAGACAGAGAGAGCGCGAGGGGGGGAGGGAACGGTCATTTATAGCTGCTAGAATGTAAAGGGAATGATCAAGGCAAATGGACAGACAGACAGACAGGAATAGATACTCTGTGTACTGTATCTGTTTTTCAACTTCACTTACAGCACATCAGAGTGGGTGTAATGGTTTTTAGAAAAGGAAGCTGTGAGGTAAAAAAAAAAAAAAAAAAACCTCCCCGAATAACACTAACCTCAGTGTGTGTTCGCTTCTGCAGTACACTCGGTTTACACACCTCCTCTTTACACACCTCCTCCAAAGCTTCTGCAACCCTCTTGCCCTGCAAACACACACAGCACTCTAAAATGTATTTAAAAAAAAAAAAAACTCATGATTTTTCATAGACAGGTTTACACTGTGATGGAGGGAGGGAGAGAGAGAGAAAGAAAAAAGAAAGAAAGGAAAAAGTTTGTGTGAGGTTTTAATGCCACAACTGTCAATTTGTAAAAGCTTCAGCTGCAGACAATAAAACAGCGGTGGGGTTTAATTTGGCGACACTTCATGAGGTGGTGGTGTAGGAAGCAGTTTTAGAAAACAAACAAACAAACAAACAAACAAACAAACAAAAACACTGCCTGGGCTCCAAACACCACTTTGAACCTCCGGGGCACACGATGTTAGTGATTCGTCACACGCAGCAAGCATTGTGTAATACATAACACATGCAAAGCTCAAGGCACAACACAGCAAGTAATATCGCCTCCACTGCCTCTGCAGCGTGCTTCGATTTAATACAGCAGGAAAGAAGGGGGGGGGGAGAGAAGAAGGGGGAAAGAAAAAAAGAGAATGAAAAAGCAGCCTGTAGCTCCTTTACCTTATTCTTCTCCTGGACTCTGTGGGACAAAAGCGTCTTAATTTCCTCTTCCAGACGTTGAATAATCCTGTTTTTGGTCTTCAGCTGATTCTGCAGATCCTCCACCTGAGCCTTTATAAAGCCGCCTGGCTTCTGCCTGCGAGGGAAAAGGCCACGGAGAATATTAAACACAACCTGCAGAGCTCAAAAAGCACGGATCGAGACCCAAACACAGCCACCTGATTCCCAAAACCAAACGCTCAAACAAATATCAGACGAATGCACAGTGCACGTGTATAATAATACACTAATAACAATAATAACGCTTTCAGTATTCAGCAGGAGTTTTCACTCGACAAGCTGCGTTTTTAGTTTTTTGATGGAACGACTGTTTATAGCTGCTATAACGGGAGTGAGAACGTTTCATGTGGTTTCCATGGCATTAAACGTAACAATAACCGGATAAAACGTACGTGTCGTTATTAATAATGCAATCATTGGCAAATCGCTGTAGTACAAGAACAATAAACAGGACGCTTCGGAACGTGGTGAGTTTTTTTTTTTGAAAATAATCAACTCTTTCTGCTTTACAATAATACACTTTAACGATTATAAACGTATTGAAAGCAGCTTTAGTAGATGTGAAATATAGGGCTGGGTGACATAACCATACGTCGATATCATGATAAATTACGTAACGTCACGATACGATAGACTTTTGAGATATTACTGATATGATTGTTTAATCAGTTACAAACTGAACAGAAGCGGATTTGATCCTTTTTTTTTTTTTTTATTTGTAAAACTTTTTACAGACTTTTTCCAATGTCAGAATTTCATTTCTTGTAAACTTTTATTTGTGAGATATAGATCATAGAAATGTCTTCGAGTACAGCATTTTTTTTTTGTCACATGACCTAATCATATTCTCTGGACTTTCAAAACAAATGTTAAATTCTTTTAAAAAACGTTTTAAAAAAATAAAAATTCCCCAAATAAAATCTGAACGTCTTGTTCAGACAGGATTAGTGTGAATTTTTAAAAACTGAAATATTTAGATATTTTTAAAAAATTGTATTATTTTTGCTCATGATTACACCTCAGTGAAGAATGATCTAATTTTCAAATCTACATTTTGCTGAAAATTAATTAAAATTGTATAATTTCTATATCTGATTAATCAGCTCCTGATCATGGACTCGGATTACAGGAATACGCTGTAGACGCAGAAAAACAAAGAATAAATAAAATCAGAAGCCGTGATAGTCTGGCTTCGAATGAGCGAAACTGTTCCAGGTGCGATTTTATTTCATCCCTAATGACTCCCTTCACGGCTTTGTCCCGGTTCTAGGAGGTGATGGGCCTCTAATGACGACATCTTAATGAACCTCCCCATCTGCATTGTGAACTCTGAATGGGTTTCTTTTCTTTATTTTTCTCCTCAGAACCTCCTGCTGAGAGCCGCAATTACGACACGTTCTTTACTCGGGCTAATTCGGTGGGTTCTCCGAATCGTTCCCCTCCATCATTACTGTCACAACATCATACACCCAGGAGACATGCAGAAGGTTCACCTTACAGTAAAACACACGACATGCTGAGCGATGGGATTTTAGAAAACACCAACATCAAATCACACCCAATATTAACAACACACATCTGAAATTTTTTTTTTTTTTACATGTTCTATAGTTTGTCCTTTTTTTAAAAAAAAATTAACACTTTTCCAACATCACTCTTCCTCATTTTCAATGTCAAATTATTTACTTGTTGGATAAAAATTACAATCTATAGAGAGGAAAAAAAAAAAAAAAACGACGCTGAAATGTTTCTTAAAATGAAATTTCATTTTTTAAAATAATTTTTCCCCTCCTTTTAAATGTTATCTATTAAAATATTTACAAGCTCTGCTTGGATATAGCTTAAACTTTTTTTTTTGTACTGAATGCGATTTAAATTTTTACAGATTTTTACCCCTCATTTCGTGCAGAATCAACGTTTTAACGTGAATTGCAACTTCTGAGCAAAAGCCGTTTTTGATGTAAAGACGCCGTACTGAATCTTTAAAATGGTCAAATGTTAATTTTACAGAACTTGTCCGTCCTTCTCGTCAGTGTTAATTTATTGAGCTTTTTTTTTTTAATTAAATTTCTCTCTCAGTGTCAAATAATGCATTTATTTCTTTTTATAATTACAGACTGTACTCAGATGCAGATATTCTATTGTTCACATTTAAAAGAGTTTTCTAAATTTTTTTTTTACAGGACTAAATTATTTACTTATAGAAGCCGCTTGTTCAATTATAAAATTAGTATTTAAAAATATTTTTTTTTTTAATTACAAATGGGAATTTGAATAGATTTTTATCTTCTTTTCAAGCCCAATTTATTTATTGGAAGTAGCTTTAATGGGAATTGGGTTTTTTTTTTGTCGTTTTTTTTAAAAAACACAAACTACTTAGGTGCAACTTACTTTATACACTATTTTACTGAATCTTTTAAAATGTGATTGTGATAAAAATAAAAGAATAAAAACCACTGGAAACCGCGGTTAATTTTTATAATTTGTCTTTATATTTTCATTAAATTATTTTACTTACTATAACATTCATAATTATATTTTAATACTAATAAATATTTCATTATAATACTCTGCTAGCAGACTTTATTGTAGAAATGTCTTCCAGTACCATATTGTGATTTTTTTTTTTGTTTAAGGTCATACAAGTTCATCAGGATGGGCGATATGATGATGCGTACTTGAAGTTACACTGAAAAATGTGTATAACGTATAAAATGTCCCCATGTAGTTCAGCGAGTTCATGTTTTTGTAGAAGAACTTGCTGTTCCTCCTGCAGTGTGAAGCAAGAAAACAGAAAAGCGGCGTGAAGCTCATCAGCAGCGAGAAACAGGCGAGGTTTGAAGGGGGTTTTGGCAGGTTTTGGACAGCTGATCCTGCGGGGCCGAGACGTCGGAGAGAAGAAAATGAAGTGCCGGAGCGCTCGTTGAAGGTTGAGGAACCCGCCGAGCCCGTGTTCATCGTCTCCTGCTGAGGTTCTGAGGATCGAGCGACCCTCGAGTCGCTCCTAAACTTCTCTGACAGAGCAGGCGGCTCGACTTACTGACGAGATCTACCGAGCTGCTAGCGACAGCTGTCAAGCACCGTGCCATCACCAGTCACAGCCCATAAACATGCCTGTCTAAACGCTCGCCTGCAAAAAAAAAAAATCCAAAAAACACATCTACGCTAATCCGCACTTTTATTTGAATATGTAAATCTCACTTTATAAAACAAAGTCAAAATAAATAAATAAAATAAAAAAAATAAATAAAAACCCACACACATTTCTCCCATCCCTGGATGTTGTCCTGCGCCATCCATCAGACGGATAAACGTGTGCTGAGGCGAAGAAAATGCCGAGGGACGATGCAGAGGAAGTTGCTCTGTACTCATCAGAAAGAAGAGAAAAGCAGCGGCTGAGTCTGACTGAGGAGTCAAGGATCGGAGACGTTACTCCGAGTAGATGCCGGAGTCTGGAGGAATTAAACAAAGCGGGAAAGTGTATAGGGATGCCACGTCTTTGTAATATTCTTTCAAATGACGCCGAGTGATTAGGGGATAGATACCCGCTACGTTCATATGGAGGAAGTAATCACACTCTTCCAATGCAGGACAAGAAATCGACGGCTGCATCCTTGATGCCACGTCTTTCAGAATCGGGGTAGAAGCAGAGACCGTCCCACACTGGAGTTATTCAAAAACATTTAAATAAGATAGATAAATAATAAATCCCAGTCTCTGTACTCAGGGGCAGATCGCCTTCACGGCACACACTCCTGACAGGTAGTCAGTGGAGCTCAGGGGCTGAGGGAGGTGCACAAATTGACTCCTGAACCCACAGGGCATCCGTTTAGCCCATCTTACTGTATGTGCGCATGAGAGAGAGAGAGAGAGAGAGGTCAGCACCGTCAGTGGTCACGCCTCCTCTGATGCCAACACAATACACAATTAATCATCCATCATGTCATGCACACATCGATCACATCACGAGCTAAAGCCAAAACCCTGTTCCTGTTCTTTACATTCCTCAAATCTCACCCTTCACTCCAGTACACTGGTGATCAGACCCCGTGTACTGCTCATTTAAAAAAAAAAAAGTCAATAACATTTCTCCGAACTGATATCTTTGATTTCTGGTCAACATACAAAACATCAAAACGTTTAATTTCAACAAAAACAGCCAGCCGACCCGGACCTAAAAAAAGTTTCAATAAAACTCTTCAAAATGTGATTAAATAAAGAGGGAGTGGCCCAAACAAATAACAAATACATTGCACTTACTGCACGTTTTCACGCGTTAGCTGTTAATACGCTGTTAAACGCGAAACACAATTTCTCCCTCATAACATGCCACGCTAAGTGTTGTTAAAAAAAATGGCTTCTGTACACCGAGATAAAATTAGGGCACTTAATAAATTACATCACGTCACCCTGACAGATGGTACAACCTGTTATATTTAGCAACTAAGTGTCTTAATGATCACTGGCTCAGCGTTGTACGTTGCAAGGAAACGAGACGCGAGGAAAAGAAAAAAAATAAAAAAGGCGGTGTGCTTCGCTGGCTGTGAAAACGCCGTTGCGATTTTTCATCCTGTCACTCTGCTCTATTAGCGAAGCCTAACACAATTAGTTATGAATATGCAGTAATAACATGCAAATCGTTCCCCCTACGAGTTGCCCCCAGGCAGAGGTCCGTGCCTCCCCAAACCCAATTCTTTCTACATCATTACAGCAGCTTGGCATAATTCATCAAAAAGAAAAGAGGGAGAGGAAAAAAAAAAAAAAGGGAGCACCACCCCCTCAGCTGTAGTGGCAACGAATGTAGCCAATTGGCAACTGTTAAGCGTGTGGCATTAACCGCGCTGTTGCATCGCGCCACCTCACCGCTCTGCCACTTGTGCGCGTCTCCCTGGGGTAATGTCAGATACAACGTTGCAGCCTGCCACAACAATTAACCCTCGTGTTAATTAGAAGGAAATGTCAGGAGCACAGATGGTAGGAGCTGGCACAGTGCCATCGCACCGACTGCTGCTGAACGAGTCTGACAGCTGCTCCGCCACACCAACCATCCAACACGCGTCAAAACTTTCCAGCTGGGAAGCACTTGATAAGCAATACGGGTTACATGCGCACGCGTGTGTGTATTGCTCAACAGCACAGCAAAAGATCTGCTGCTTCTGATCACAACACAAGAACAGCTCGAAAAATGACCAGAGAGAGAGAGAGAGAGAGACCCAGACACAGCCAGACCCAGATGCCCCTTTTCCACCAAAGCAGTTCCAGGGCTGGTTTGGGGCCAGTGCTTAGTTTGGAACCGGGTTTTCTGTTTCCACTGACAAAGAACTGGCTCTGGGGCCAGAAAAACCGGTTCCAGGCTAGCGCCAACTCTCTGCTGGGCCAGAGGAAAGAACCGCTTACGTCAGCGGGGGGGGCGGAGTTGTTAAGACCAACAACAATAACAAGACCGCGAAAGATCGCCATTTTTAAGCGACGAGAAGCAGCAGCTGTACAAACGCGAAGTCATCCATTATTATTATTGTTGTTGCTGCTGCTTCTTCCGTGTTGTTTTTGCTTTGATATTCGCGCCAAGGTTTATGCAAACGTAGCGACGTAACTGACGTATGCAGCGACGTAACTGACGTAAACAGCAACGTAACTGACGTGGCTCCGCTTAGCACCGCAAGCTATGGAAAAGCAAACTGGTTCTCAGCTGGCTCGCAAGTTGAATGAGTTGTGAACCAGCACCGGCCCCGAACCAGCCCTGGAACTGATTTGGTGGAAAAGGGGTAAGAGAGACCCAGACCCAGCCAGACACAGAGACAGACACAGAGAGCCAGACACAGAGAGCCAGACACAGAGAGAGCCAGCCAGAGCCAGCCCCAGCCAGAGTCAGACCCAGACCAGCCAGAGCCAGACCCAGCCAGAGCCAGACCCAGCCAGAGCCAGACCCAGCCAGAGTCAGCCCCAGCCAGAGCCAGCCAGAGTCAGCCCCAGACCAGCCAGAGCCAGACCCAGCCAGAGTCAGCCCCAGACCAGCCAGAGCCAGACCCAGCCAGAGTCAGCCCCAGCCAGAGTCAGCCCCAGACCAGCCAGAGCCAGCCCCAGCCAGAGTCAGCCCCAGCCAGAGTCAGCGCCAGACCCAGCCAGAGTCAGCCCCAGCCAGAGTCAGCCCCAGACCAGCCAGAGCCAGACCCAGCCAGAGTCAGCCCCAGCCAGAGTCAGACCCAGACCAGCCAGAGCCAGACCCAGCCAGAGTCAGCCCCAGCCAGAGTCAGCCCCAGACCAGCCAGAGCCAGCCCCAGCCAGCCCCAGCCAGAGTCAGCCCCAGACCAGCCAGAGCCAGCCCCAGCCAGAGTCAGCCCCAGCCAGAGTCAGACCCAGACCAGCCAGAGCCAGACCCAGCCAGAGCCAGACACAGCCAGAGCCAGACCCAGCCAGAGCCAGACCCAGACCAGCCAGAGTCAGACCCAGACCAGCCAGAGTCAGACCCAGCCAGAGTCAGACCCAGACCAGCCAGAGTCAGACCCAGACCAGCCAGAGTCAGACCCAGCCAGAGTCAGACCCAGACCAGCCAGAGCCAGACCAGCCAGAGTCAGACCCAGACCAGCCAGAGTCAGACCCAGCCAGAGTCAGACCCAGACCAGCCAGAGCCAGCGCCAGACCCAGACCCAGCCAGAGCCAGCCAGAGCCAGCCAGCGAGAGAGCCAGAGACAGCCAGGCACAGATACACACACACACACACACACACACACAGAAAAATAAATAAATAAAATTAAAAAAAAAAAAAACAGAGACAGACAGACAGACAGATAGACAGAGACACAGATGCTAGAAAACATGAACCAGATGTGCCTCCAGGGGCGGAGTTAAAGAAACAAACATGTTAATATGTTATGGTGATCCATCAGCGTCAGGTTTAAATAAATAAATACAACTTTCATGATTCTGAAACTGTATGTCCTGAGTTAATGAGAACTATTTGCTTGCAACTGAGTGCATCTGAGAAATTTAAAATAGAAATTAAGTAGTGAAAAGCTGCGAGGACCAGACAGGGTTGTGGTTTGAATAAATAAAGTTAATTAATTTGTGTGTGACTGAGTATATGCAAAATAAATAAATAAATTAGAAAGTGAGAACTCCAGTGGTACATCAGTTAATGATGTAATTAACCTGATAGACGAAAAATATTAAATAAATAAACCATGTATTTCAATGGTCTCAGAATAAACTTCTAAAATAAAAGTACTCTTTCAAATTCTTAGAAACGTTGCATTGATCTGTGTATGGATCGAGCCAGAGTTCAAACACGGAACAAATGATTTATTCTTAACTGAGCGTTATTTTACATCGGATTCTGACTAACTGCATCGCAGTGCCACTACACGCCGATTCATGCGACTAACGAGCCAAAAACAGCTGCTGTGCAACTCCACAGATCTACAACACAAACAACGGGGAGGGGGACGAGACCGAGGGAGGGAGGGAGAGAGAGAGAGAGCGCATGACAGAGAGCGTGTGCAGGGACAGACAGAGACAGACAGACAGAGCATGCAGAGAGAGACACAGAGCATACAGAGAGAGAGAGAGAGAGAGAGAGAGAGAGAGAGAGAGAGAGAGACACAGAGCATACAGAGACACACAGAGCATACAGAGAGAGAGAGAGACACACACAGAGCATACAGAGAGAGAGAGAGAGAGAGACACAGCATACAGAGAGAGACACACAGAGCATACAGAGAGAGACACAGAGCATACAGAGAGAGAGAGAGAGAGAGAGAGAGAGAGAGAGACAGAGCATACAGAGACACACAGAGCATACAGAGAGAGAGAGAGAGACACACACAGAGCATACAGAGAGAGAGAGAGAGAGACACAGCATACAGAGAGAGACACACAGAGCATACAGAGAGAGAGACACAGAGCATACAGAGAGAGAGAGAGAGAGAGAGAGAGAGAGAGACACAGCATACAGAGAGAGACACACAGCATACAGAGAGAGAGACACAGAGCATACAGAGAGAGAGAGAGAGAGAGACACAGAGCATACAGAGACACACAGAGCATACAGAGAGAGAGAGAGAGAGAGAGAGACACACACAGAGCATACAGAGAGAGAGAGACACAGCATACAGAGAGAGACACACAGAGCATACAGAGAGAGAGAGAGACACAGCATACAGAGAGAGACACACAGCATACAGAGAGAGAGACACAGAGCATACAGAGAGAGAGAGAGAGACACAGAGCATACAGAGACACACAGAGCATACAGAGAGAGAGAGAGAGAGAGAGACACACACAGAGCATACAGAGAGAGAGAGACACAGCATACAGAGAGAGACACACAGAGCATACAGAGAGAGAGACACAGAGCATACAGAGAGAGAGAGAGAGAGAGAGAGACAGAGCATACAGAGAGACAGAGACACAGAGCATACAGAGAGAGAGAGAGAGAGAGAGAGAGAGAGAGAGAGACACACAGAGCATACAGAGAGAAAGACAGAGCATAGAGAGAGAGAGACAGCATAGAGAGAGACAGCATAGAGAGAGAGAGAGAGAGAGAGAGAGAGAGACACACAGCATAGAGACACAGCATAGAGAGAGAGAGACAGAGCATAGAGACACAGCATAGAGAGAGAGAGAGACACAGAGCATAGAGACACAGCATAGAGAGAGAGAGACACAGAGAGAGCATAGAGAGAGACACACAGCGAGAGAGAGAGAGACAGACGGCATACAGAGACAGACAGCATACAGAGAGAGAGACACACGCTGCGCAGGGAGAGACAGATAGACGGGGAGCACGCACAAGGAGAGACAGGTGTGGGGAGAGAGAGAGAGCACGCATGTGCAGGGAGAGGCAGAGCACAGGGAGAGAGCACGCGTAAGCAGGGAGAGATAGAGAGCGCGAGTGTGCGCACGTGCAGGGAGAGACGGACAGGGAGAGAGCTCACACTGGGAGAGAGAGCGAGCGTGCGCATGCACGGAGAGACAGAGGGAGAGAGAGAGCGCATGCAGGGAGAGACAGCACACTGGGGGAGAGAGAGAGAGCGCACACACAGGGAGAGACAGACAGGGAGAGAGAGCACATTGGAGAGAGAGAGAGCACACACTGGGGGGAGAGAGCACAGGGACAGAGAATGCAGGCAGAGAGAGAGAGAGAGAGAGAGAGAGAGAGAGAGACACACACACAGTGCAGGGAGAGACAGAGAGGAGACAGACAGAGAGAGAGAGAAAGGGAGCACACGCAAGGAGAGACAGAGGGGGAGAGAGAGAGCGCACACGTGCAGGGAGAGTGCGGGCGCAGGGAGAGACAGAGGGAGAGAGAGAGCGCGCACAGGGAGAGAGCGAGAGAGAGCGCGTACGTGCAGGGAGAGACAGAGAGAGAGAGAGATATTGGACAGGAGTCCCTCATGTCTGTATTTTGGCCACACTGTACTGTATTGATCTGTTTGCGTCCCTAATAACAGAGGGCCAGAACCTGTAAAAGTCAATCGAAGTTATAAAACACTTGTTTCCGCCCACAGAGCAGGTGTTACTGAGCACCGAGCCCCTCCCCTTCAACACAGCCAGACTTACTGAAATAAAACCACCACTCGTTCACATCACGTCATCTTAGAGAATTTCAGTTAGTCTGCTCTGGCCAGCGTCTGGGTTCCTGTACTGGGAATGAATGAGATTTATTATTTATTTAAAGAATTAGAGATTCTGATTCCTCAGAAGTTGTTAATTTTCTTTGCGTAAATACGCAGGTGATTATTGAGAAATAGTCCGAATCTCTCTACCAATCAGCGCACGCGATTTTCTGATAATCACCTCGAGCAACTCGGCAAAACGGCGGCCAACCACTTCGGCACCGTAAGTGAGGAAGAATTACAGATGAAAGAAAACGTCGTTCCTAAAAGCGCTAAAGATGCTATGAAGTTTGGTTTAAAACTATTCGAAGGTAAGGTGGAGTTGGGATTTTACTTTATCGACTTCAAAACAAAGGATTTGATGTGATTCGGCGTAGATAAGTGACGCAAGTCCGCACCACAAAGTTATTACATTTACATACCGCTTTTGAAGATTGAAATACATTATTTTATTAATATGTTTTTTAAATAAAAGTTACCTGGGCGGCACGGTGGTGTAAGTGGTTAGCGCTGTCGCCTCACAGCAAGAAGGTCCGGGTTCGAGCCCCGGGGCCGGCGAGGGCCTTTCTGTGTGGAGTTTGCATGTTCTCCCCGTGTCCGCGTGGGTTTCCTCTGGGTGCTCCGGTTTCCCCCACAGTCCAAAGACATGCAGGTTAGGTTAACTGGTGACTCTAAATTGAGCGTAGGTGTGAATGTGAGTGTGAATGGTTGTCTGTGTCTGTGTCAGCCCTGTGATGACCTGGCGACTTGTCCAGGGTGTACCCCGCCTTTCGCCCGTAGTCAGCTGGGATAGGCTCCAGCTCGCCTGCGACCCTGTAGAACAGGATAAAGCGGCTACAGATAATGAGATGAGAAATAAGTTACCTGTGTATTTATACCAAAATTATAATATATTTATATATAAAAGCAATTATCTGCCTCAGGCTCAGTGAATAAGAATCTCGACTGCACCTCAGTTATTATTCACCGATATTCACTTCACCTTCAGTGAGTAAGTGTTAAATAACACCAGCAGCTCCGACAGTAGTACAGGATCGCATGAATGCACTCAGAGGCTGTTTTCGTTACTATAGTAACAGCTATAATTTTACATCAATAGTTTAAATATGGGTGTAAAAATCACTGATCTGGTGAAGTTTTCTGAAGGAGGTGTGTGTGTGTGTGTGTGTGTGTGTGTGTGTGTGTGTCCCCTTTCTGGAAGGAGTCTCCAGTGTCAGCACTTTGTAACAGTCAGAGTCAGCTGTAAACCAGGTTGTCTGACATCTTCAGGACGGAGGTGTTTATACTTTTTTTTTTTTTTTATACATTTTTTCCTTGTTTTTAACTCCAAGAGTGAGGGGCTGGTGAGGGAACAACTGTTTAATCGCTGCTATAAATTAACGCATGCGACAACAGGAATTTGTTTCGCAAACGATGTACATCAATTAAAAAAAAAAAAAGTGACTATAAACCTATAAACGGATGAAAAGTATGTTGTGTTGCCTTTTGATAAATGTAAAATCGAAATCGTTAGTAAACTGCTGTGGTTTCAGTGGAATAGAACTTCAAAATGCGATGCCGTTATCAGAAAATAACCCATCAAATCAATTAAGAACAGGAACCGACGTGTTTCCAGACATTCCATGACGTTAAATGTAACCAAGTTGATTTAAAAAAAAAAAAAACCCGGGCGGCACGGTGGTGTAGTGGTTAGCGCTGTCGCCTCATAGCAAGAGGTCCGGGTTCGAGCCCCATGGCCGGCGAAGGCCTTTCTGTGTGGAGTTTGCATGTTCTCCCCGTGTCCGCGTGGGTTTCCTCCGGGTGCTCCGGTTTCCCCCACAGTCCAAAGACATGCAGGTTAGGTTAACTGGTGACTCTAAATTGAGCGTAGGTGTGAATGTGAGTGTGAATGGTTGTCTGTGTCTATGTGTCAGCCCTGTGATGACCTGGCGACTTGTCCAGGGTGTACCCCGCCTTTCGCCCGTAGTCAGCTGGGATAGGCTCCAGCTTGCCTGCGACCCTGTAGAACAGGATAAAGCGGCTACAGATAATGAGAATTGAAAAAAATAAATAATAAAAAACCAGACCTACTTTCTTTAAATAAATAAACCTGGTAAGTGGTGGTGAGCTGACTGCTGTGGTATAATAGAAATAAAACATTTTGGAAATTAAGGAAATAAAATCAACTTTACGGTGTAAACACTGACGCCGCGTCCTCAGCCTACTGTGTGATGTCATGGTTTGACAGTGTCTAACAGCACAACATGGAGGAGCGTTTATTCCTTATTTTTTGAGACTGACGGGTCAAAAAGTGTTCCTGGTGTTATTCCAGAGCACAAATTAAAAAAAAAAGTGCTAATCTGCATAAACGTATCATCTCTGCTGGAAATGACAATGATGTGTATAAAATAAAATTTAAAAAAAAAAAAAGTGACGAGTAGCTTAACTGAACCGAACCTCAATAAATCATTATTTTGACTTACTCGAGCTGTTGTAAATATATAAAGAAGTCAGTAGATAAACAAAACAAACAGGAAGGGGGGGGGGGGGGGGGGGGGGGGAACAGTGAAATTCTTTCACCCAGCACAGAGAAAGCACTGCCGGGGATCATTTCAATCTGTTCCTTTTAATGTTGACGCTGGTGGCAGGGATGCTGCCTACATTTCATATTTACATGATTTGATGCCATGGTTATTATTCGTATTATTATTTATTTATTTTAGTCCGTGATGTTTGAAGGCGCTGAGGCTCTTCCTGGGAGCCAGCTGTGAGAACGTAAACCACGGGACACACGGGCTCAGCAGCCTCCCGAGACAACACCTTCCTCTTTGAAGGCACTTGTCTTTCCCCCGGGGTTGGGGGTGGTGGTGGGGAGACCAGAAGCCTTTTTATCCACACACTTTAGCACTGCTGTGGCTCGTCGAGAGAGACAGACTTCGGAAAACTTTCCGTGGAGAAGAAAAAACTAAATAAAAAAGGTTAATGAGAACTAAAGGTGAAAATGTTACACAAGCAGAACATCAACTGTAGTACAAATGAGAAGAAGAGGGAGGATTTTTACTTTCCACAGGTGAAATAAAAAAAAAAAAAAAAAATTACTAACCTCTACAAATTTTCAAAAGGTTTTTCATCTTTCCTCCTTCAGCGCTCGAGTTTGCAATGACGAGTAACGCCGTGCCTGCGACTGCACAATGTGTTTAAAACTCAAAACCTTTCCTTGATATTCAAAACTTGTTTTATTATTTCAGCAGCCGAACACGAGGATGGAGTGGCATCATTTCTAAACGCGACGCAAGAGCATGTGAAGCGACTTCACAAAATGGGGCCTGTGAAACTAACCTTAAATAACAAGGTTTATTGAATTCTTGATTCTGATTGGTCGGAAGCTGCACAAATAAAACAGACGGTAAATAAATAAATAAATCCCTGGACGTGTGTAATTAATGATGTTTAAAAGTTACATACGGTTTCCGATATCTTCAGGACAGCTGTTTCCTCTCCAACATGACGAGCTGATTTTTTTTTCCCCCTTATTAACTTTACGCGTGAGAAGACAGTGAGAGGCTGGTGAAGGAACGACCGGGATGTTTAAAAATATATAACTACCAGTACACTGTTGAGGTACAAGAGGAGGAGAAGGGAAAAAAAGAAAAGGAAAAAAAAAACCCCACCCATGTCAGGATGTGTTATCGCCATGGTAACACTAACTCCACTTCCTCACAAGACCCAGTCGTTGATTATTTTCCGACAGCAGAGTGTGCAAGATGTTCGAACATGTATACAAACTGAAACAAACCAAAACAGGTACAGTTTATTACTTACGATAGCAGGGTGCTGCGAGCTGATTGGTCCGTGATGCTCTCCAGTGTCTGTGTCCTTAATGTGAGCCCTGTGACCTGTAATAACCATCACACACACACACCTTTATTATCTGTTCGCAATAACATGACAATGCCAGCAAGCGTCTGTGATCTTAAAATCACTTTCAACAAGAGTGCTCCGAGAGCGCAATATCCCCCGCTGGCAACTCCGCCATAACGCTGGTAAAATATGACCGAATTTAACAAAATTACAATCTCTGTATTACCGACATATAACAAAGAATCCTGCCAAGTTTGGTGAAATTCCTCCAAAAATTGTGAGGGGACTTGATATCAGAAGGTGAGCACCCTTCTCTGGACGGACATCGCCATGACATAATCCCCCTTCGGGCCTTTTGGCCAGCGGGGGATAAAAAGCAGACGCAAGAGGTGGGGGGGGGGGGGGGGGGGGGGGAATCCAGGTAGACACGGAGCTAATACGGAGATAATTTGATGAAATATAATTAAGATAATCGCATTCTCTTACGTCTCATTTCCATAACTGGGTTTCAATCAAAACTTTAACTCAGACACTGACATAGCCATGTTCTCCGAGCCCTTCGAGACGGATTGTTGACTTCATTGACCCTTTATCTAAATCTCTGAGGCAAAGAGCACGATGCAAAAGTTTGGGCACCCCAAAAGACTTTAGGTCTCGAAGAGCTAAAGCCCTCAGACCTTCATTAGCTTCTTAAAGTGCATATCCTGGACCAATTTCGTGTTTTTTTTTATATATGAAAGTATGTCCCTTTACACACTCATCCAGAAGGGTAATTTTGCACAAGGCCATCGGTCTACAGCAGAAAAAAATAAAACAACAAAACATGTCTGGAGCCAGATTCGTGACGTTACCTGCGGAAGCACCAGCAGGCTGCGAGAGCTTGCACGGTTTCAGTGCACAGCCTGTGTAGACCAAGTTTAGCAGCTAGTGATTTTGCATTGAAATATGGAATTGTCACCTGAGAGCAATGTTACTTCACCTTTGGATGAAGAATCTAATGAGACGTCAGAATTATTTCTTACCCTGGCAACAGTCAACTTGTGAACTGCTGATTTTCTTGGTCTTTTTCTCGGCTCTGCTTTGGTCCTCGGCTTCCGGGTGCCTCGCACGAAGCGCTCCCATTTCTCTCTCGTTGTCTGGTCTTTTGGAAAATGATGAGTACTAATCCCATCAAGATTGGTGTTGCTACATACTCCTACGATACATCTGTTAACCATTTTAATAATTACGTGATAACGTTGAAGAAATTTGCAGAAAACCACCAGGTCGTTTTCTCATAAACGAACCAGCGCTGACGTAGGATTCAGAGGGAGGCGTCCCGCACGCGATGTCACGAAAATCAATGTTTGCCGGGAAATCCAAATGCCAAGTTCTTTCAGAGGCGGACCAATTCAACTCAAATGGCTTGATTTCAACTGAATTTTTCTGGTATTGCGCAAGGTAAAACACACTGCACAAAAATGTGACCGATATTTGACCAAAGTTTAATATAAAATAGGAGAATTACACTGATCTTGCTCCTGAATTTACCCGTGATATGCACTTTAAGGCTTGTTCACAATCATCATTAGGAAAGGCCAGGTAGAACAAATACCCTGACCTTCTCAAACCTCGTCCCAACAGTCAGCAGCCATGGGCTCCTACAAAGCAGGAGAAGGCTAGAAGGGGAGTTTTCAGGAAGCCGCCCCCACCGATACCAGCGAATTTTGGAAGAAAACGTCATACCGTCTGTGAAAAAGCCCAAAGAAATGTCTCTCCTTTAACTTTATGCCTTTTGGAAAATCGGTCTTTTTACTCACTTGTCAGAATTTACACCGAACCTTAATCATTTATAATTAGTCAAACATCGAGTCCCTGCGAATCAACTGTTACTACAGCAACGATAACCTATTAAAACAAGAGCATTAATATAAAATTATACGTTATCGGAAATTAAATCACATCTTCAAAACTAAGAGAGTCACGCTACGATAGAGAAGAGTTTCACATTTTGTTAGTGTCTTGTGGTATATAGCGACGCGATATACATTTGCCGTATCGTTCGCCCGTCCCACAGAGCACGTCTCTAGGAACAGACCGAACGGAGAGACAAACGCGAGACATGTGAAACGTGAAGACTTTGTCAGAATAATAAAGTCGCTGACCAAACACAGCAAGACGGATGGAAGAGACTTGAGTGTATAAATAAATTCAGTGAATAAAACATACGGACGGTTCACATGGTCAGCCTCGTACTACATCTAATTAGTCTTCCGCTGTCTCGCCTGGTGTTGTCTTTGGAGAGCTGGGGATTTCAGGCTGGCCGTGTTGCTGAAATATTGGGGGAGTGTGTGCTGGAGTGAAATATGGGGCTGTGTGTGGACTTGAAATATGGGTATGAGTGTGTGTGTTTGGAAGGTGCAGTGACAGGTCACTCTGGGGGGGAAAAAAGGAAATCAATGTGGATGTTAATTACTCGCAGGTCAAGTCCCTGTGCCATCAGGTCTATTTTTTCCTCTGTGAGCAGAGACCACCCTCCTGATTTTGTCACTCTGCTCAGGTTCCTCTAAAATGTTTCGTCGCCACACACACACACACGAATATGGCAACACGGGGCGCGAGTCACATTCATTAAAGTCGACGCATTTTATATTTTTATTGAATGGATGATCCTGACACAAGAGCTCTCTTATTGTTATGGCTCATAACGCTCGGCTGATTTCCGGGTCGACAAACAGCATTAGAGGGGGGAAAAAAAATTAATAAATAATAATAAATAATAATTAGGAAGGATGCAGGTTTAATCCCTTAACAACTCCGCTCTGTATGCATTTTAAACTGAACAGAGAAGGATCAAAAGTGAGCACTTATCACAATTTCATACGAGTTCATCAACATGCAGTATTACAGCTACAGCAGGTGTCACAGGTGCACATGCGCGAGCGTGTGTGTGTGTGTGTGTGTTGGCTAATTAAGCAGCGTGCCTAAGCTGAAGGAATGCTTGCTCACTGAAGGCGCACAATTGCTATTAGTGTCGAGAGCAGTGAGCCGGTGTAGACAGAGCATCGAGCACCAAGGGGAATTAAACGGCCAGAGAGAAACAATAAAAGCAGGCTGGAGGCCCGAGCCATGAAACACTGGCTTAAAAGAGTGAACAGAAGGCTGATTGGTGCCGCTTGTGAGCCACCCATTATGTGCTCCGACTCTAATGAGGGAGGGGGAATTTTAAAAATAAATAAATAATTTCGAGCCAGCCGCTCCAGAGAGGCAATAACCGAAATTAAATTCCATACTCTGTTGTGAACCTGCGGTGAATCTCCAGCTCAAAACAAGCACTGGCTCAGTCATTTGCGTTTTGATCACATTAAACAGCTTCATTTCATTAAAAGGACGCACTACTAAAGTGAGATTTGACTTCTCCCACCTTTACTCTACTGAGCAACTTCACTTTCGCCAAAAACCCTGTCGGAAAATAAGCGTGTGCATGGACGGGGTTGCAAGACTTGAACTACGGACGACTGAAGAAGTCAAATCGGAATCAGGACTTCGCCGTTTAACTGCACAAATAACGTAACCTCAAAATAGCAAAGGCTGCGTCCGAATTACATTTCGAAGCTTCTTTACGCTGCTCGTGAAGCTGAAATCATGGGTTCTGGAACGGAGATTGTGCAGCTGCAGCGTGGAGTCTGGAAACAGAGGTCTCCTTATAGCTCACTGACTGAAAAACGAGTCTGGATCAGCCTCTTCGAGCCAGCACGCATCACTGAGCTGACTCTAAACCAGCCGAGTGGTGTTTCAGAGTGATGTGCAACCCGTGGCTCTGAATGCACTCTGCCACAGTTAAGGCTTCGTGATTTTTGGTCAGTTTTAAAAGACAGACAAGAGAAATCACTTCAGGAGGAATTTCTTGAGGAGAGGGTGAGAGCGGATGTGATGATCTATAGGAAGCAACTACGAGGAATTAACGAGGAAGAAAGTTTCCAGAGAAAACAGGACGATTTCGACCAAATG
Organism: Neoarius graeffei; assembly: GCF_027579695.1. Taxonomy (NCBI): domain Eukaryota; kingdom Metazoa; phylum Chordata; class Actinopteri; order Siluriformes; family Ariidae; genus Neoarius; species Neoarius graeffei. The sequence goes on from NC_083587.1 coordinate 17,608,885, forward strand.
CGCTTCGTTAGCTGTGCAAGGAAAAACTCTTCTGAAGCTGGAGGAAGTCAAAAACATATACAGCACCAGTCAGTCAAACATTTGGATGAGTAAAGGCCTCTGCATGCTCTTGCGACAAGGCTTTCGCAGATAGCTTTTCGCAGACAGTTGTAATTTATCGTTGAGCGGGGAGTAATAGGCGTGCGCGATGTTATTCACCCCCACAACGCAAGGGGGCGCGAAGTCGCGAAATCGCTAGGAGTAGTTGGTGGGTGTGGTTAGTGGAGTGTTTATCCTCCGGTTACTTATAATGACTAGAACCGGAGTCGTATAGATGTACGTACTTCCTCACTTCCTCGATCAACCGCTCTTCGTGCTGTTCCATCTTCGCTCGTGTTTTTAAAAATGGCGGTCGTGAAAACAAACCAAACCGGGAAAGTAGGGAAGCGGAAGTGCGTGTACAGCGGATGTAGAGTGGACCAATCAGAGCCCTCTTGTCTGCGACGCTGTCTGCGAGGCTGTCTGCAGTGGTCACAATTTTTGGGAGGTGCGCGCAGAGCGTCTGCCGGGGGGGGCTTCGCAGACGCCATCTGCGAGGACTGGGTTGTCAGCATAAATTGGCCTTAAGGGTGTCCAAACTTTTGACTAGTAACACAGAGCCCTACCACAAAATTAGAGTTCTGGAGCCTTTTTCAGAGCACTGACAAAATAAAGCAAGAGTGCTCGGAGAGCACAATATTCCCCCGTTGGCAACTCGGCCATAACTCTGATAAAACGCGACTGAACTGAATGATACTACAATACGTGTATTATTGACATAGAACAAAGAATCCTGCCAAGTTTCAAGAAATTCGTCCAAAAATTGAGAGAGGAGTTGATTTCAGAAAGTGAGTACCCTTCCGTGGACGGACGGACAGCACCATGACATAATCCCCCTTCGGGTCGTTCAGCCAGCGGGGGATAAAAATTGCGAGGGAAGTTGATTTCAGAAAGCAAGCGCACCTTGATGAAATTGCCAAAGTTTGTAATTAATCAAGGGCATAACTCTGGGAAAATTTGCCCAAATTAAACAAAATTTCAACTTGCGTATAACGGTCATATAACAAAGCCTTTTGCCAAGTTTGGTGAAATTCCTCCACAAATTGTGAGAGGAGCTGATTTCAGAAGAACGTACACCCTCATGAAATTGTCAAAGTACAAGTTATTTAATCAAGGGTCAAAACTCTGGGAAAATTTTCACAAACGAAATTAAATCGCAATCTCCGTATTACCGTCATATAACAAGGCCTCTTACCAAGCTTCGAGGAATTCGTCCAAAAATTGTGAGAGGAGTTGATTTCAGAAGGTGAGCACCCTTTCCTGGGATGGACGTCACCACGACATAATCCCCCTTCGGGGGATAACGATTTCTAAAACTCTTCTCAACTTGCTAAATATTTAATAATGAATGAGTATTTCAACAAATATGGTAATAAATGAACCGCAGAATTTATTGAACTACGACACGCAGTAGCCAAAAAAAAAAAAGAGAAGGAAGGTGCTTGTGTGTTGCACCTACAGAATGACGAAAGCCACTGCAGAGGCAATTTCATAAGCGCGTATTCCTGTTACCTCGAAGGTTACGACACCCGCAGGCCTGTAAAAAGCCTCACAAATCTGTGCACAGCGTTGCTCATTTAACTCCATCTGAAAATTGGGCAAAAATTAATAAGGCGAACTTAAATAAATATATAACTCCACAACATTAGCTGATTAATAAACGAACAGGAAATGGAGGCTTTAATTTCCTAGCAGTGTCCACAGTGAGGTCCAGCTCGCGATCCGTCAACGCGGCTCTCGGGCTTTATGAAAGGCCATGCAATTTATGGTAATGAGCTTTTTGAAGGTTATGACCACAGTAAACTAATTTGTTAGAGGAATGGCAAAAGCTTGCACAAACAGTACTCAATCATTAAAGCTGAAGACGCGCGCGCGAGAGAGAGAGAGAGAGAGAGAGAGAGAGAGAGAGAGAGAGAGAGAAAATACTATTAAAGTAATGCTGAACTGCCATACAGAGAGAAAAACCCAGTGCAGCTCGGTATGGGCGTGCTAATATACAACAGGGCCAAACATGGATGTTGCATCACGCAAATTACTTTTCAGGGCCGTTTTGAACATTAATATGGTCGAAACGGGGAGAGGGAATATAATGAGGAGCGGGAAAAGGCGTCAGAGCTCAGGCCACCGGCCAAAGTGGCAGCCGACAGGAAAAAGTCTGGCGTCTGGCTGAAAATGGCACGTCGAGGCTGACTGACACGTCAGATTAATACAAGAACTGAGCTCCGAGGTGGCCTCGTAATAACTCCCTGTAATACCACGGTGCTGCCGAGTTCTCTTTCTGACCAATCAGAATGCTCGACTTGGTTCATTTTCTCAGCTGCAAAATCACAGGTTTATATTAATGCACTCGCTCATTCACGGGGACCTGTACTGCACGGTGGATCCTCCACATACACGGATTAAAGGAGGGGTATAATCGATGGTATAGTGAAGGTTTCTGTCAGAAGTTTATTTAACTCTTTATAAAAGTAACACATGGAAGGAGTCTCCAGTTTCACAAGCCGGCGCTTTGTAACAGTCAGAGGTGAAGCTGCGACTTTTACTTTTCTGACATCTTCAGGATAGAGGTGTTTACACTTTGTGATTTCTTGGTAATGTCGCAAGCTGTATGTTTTTTTTTTTTTTTAAATAAAGCAAAATAGAAACTCGGATGTCGGCCATGTTGGCGGAGGTACAGTACAAATGCGGGGTCAAGCGACATGCCATACAAAACAGTCACACGCGTGCGCAACTCCCTTTGTTTTTCCGCCGCTTTAAGCGTTCTTTTAGCTCTGCCATATCTTTGTGCTGTATATGGCCGTGGTCACAATAGTACTCGTGACCGTGGCACATTCCGATTGTTTCGAATTGCGTCCATGAGTCGGAAAGAAGGCGAGGAAACGCTGAGGCTGAGCATGGAGAGGAGACAAGCACGGCTGAACAACATCGGCAGGGCTGATCTAACAGACGCGAAAAAAATTTTGCTATAAAATGAGCGCGCTCTTGTCATGGTTCACTCGGTCGTTGTCAGAGTGGCTGACCTGGAATAAATCGAAATGTGATTTGTGAGCCATAAAGCTACAGACTTGTCCAAATTTCACACACAGAAGTAAACTAAATGTAAAAAAAGACGCCCTGACTTACCCTTCCAGGTACAACTGCTTTGTCATCATTGACTGGTTTAATTAATAAGGTAATTATTTACACATCCAGAGACAAAAAGACATTATCGGCTTCCATAAGCCTTCATGTGAGATTTGTCGACCCACGAAGTCAGCCAAACCAGACAGAACGCGATATCTGGGTACTCGATGGTCAGTAGAAGCGGCTTATCCACAGAAAAATCTGACTTTTTAAAAATAATATGGGTCAAAATTACACATATCTATCTTCTCTTTGTATTGAACCTTAGTTCGAGCGTTCAAATCGTGGTAATAGTGAGAAAATTCAGCATTGTTTACAGACACGCTTTCAGCGGCTGCCGTCCAAGCTGCTTTGTAAATCCACCATCATGGCGGACGCTCATGACGGAGCACGTTTTGATCACGTGGTTACAAGTCATCTATTAACTTGAAAAAAAGGTTGAGAAAGAGAGCGAGAGATGCTGGTGAGGAAACGACTCTTTATAGATGCTGAACAAGAACCAATTTGTTTTGTGGACATTACTCAACTATAAACAGTTTTTAAGTGCATGTTCTTGAGTAAAACAAATCTGTAATTGCTGACAAATTGGCATGGAACAAAAGGAATTAAAAAAACTAGAAGAGCACTCGGAGAGCACAGACCTCCGCCAAGAATCCTTTAAAAAAAAATCCGGGATCCAGAAGGTGATCCGGATCACCACCAAAATGTAATGGATTGTTACTTGTGCCCAGTCACACCTCTGGAAAAAATTTCAGAGCAATCCATTCATTACTTTTTCCGTAATGTTGCTAACAGACAAACCAGCCAACCAACAAACAAACAAACGCTACCGAAAATATAACCTCCTTGGCGGAGGTAATAATAATAATAATAATAATAATAATAATAATAATAATACATTTCCGGAGAAAATGTGAAAGTGTGCTTGCTCAGGTGCGCCACCATGGCGACTGGGCAAGACAGGCGACCGCACGCCCACACGACAAGTTTTGTGTCAACACGCAAAAGTTTGGCCAAGACACAAGGCGGATTCTCATACGGAGATGACAGGCTGGCAAGGTTCTTGACAGGGACATCCCAGAGCATCACTAACATGAAAACGTAGATGCAATTCTAAATCCGTAAAGAGATATGACCCAAAACACGTTTTTGCTCATTGTGGTGCCCCCTAGTGGCCAAACGACACCAAATTTGATGAGGGTACATGAACTGGTGCCGAAAGTCTCAACAAATATGGTCTTGATAAGTCAAAGTGTTTCTGAGATATGAGCCAAAATACATTTTTGCTAATTGTGACGCCCGCTAGTGGCCAAATTACACCATATTTGATGAGGGTAGTTTGGATGGTGTCCAAAGTCATGCCACTAAATATGGTCTTGATATGTCAAAGCGTTTCCGTGATATGAGCTGACTTCCTGTTTGGTGGCTTCGCCATCGATTTTGATTGGCTGCCACGGGCGGACGCTTCGGCGTATGAGAGCGAAACAAACATCATTCATTAGGCATGGACTGGAGATCACGTGTGCCAAGTTTCGTGATGATCGGACAAAACATGCGGCCAGGGTCACTCTACCTTCACTTTGGACAAAATTCAAAATGGTGGAAAATCTAATAAGGCAGAGAATGACGTCCTAGGGTGCGTTGGAATCGTCTAGCTCCAAGGATTCCAGCGGCACCAGACCTATGAAATTCGGACATACGGATCAAAAGTTACGTGCATGAATGCATGCAAGACTGTGATCAGTTGGTGGCGCTAAAGCGTGAGACGTACCAACATGAAACTTGACGAAATCAATCAGGGTCCACTCCTCTATCAGTGTACCAAGCGTCATGACTTTACACCTTACGGTTTGGCCTACAGAAGGAAAAATCTGTTTTTTGAGTCGCGCGCCCATTCATTTCAATGGGGAAAAATTAATCCTTTAAAAAAATCCGGGATCCAGAAGGTGATCCGGATCACCGCCAAAATTTAATGGATTGTTACTTGTGCCCAGTCACACCTCTGGAAAAAATTTCAAAGCAATCCGTTCATTACTTTTTCCGTAACGTTGCTAACAAACAAACAAACCAACGCTACCGAAAACATAACCTCCTTGGTGGAGGTTAAAAAAAAAAAAAAAAACTGATTACTTTCCTACAACAGCACAACACAAAGTGTTTAATCTCAAGCTAAAAGATCTTCGTTTCATTCATTAAATGCATCTGATATACCCATGACCTTATTTTTACTTTAATAACCTGCATGCTCCCCCAAATACCATCCAAGGATCTCAGCAATTCACCGCACCGAAAAACAGCTACGAGACCATGAAGGAGTTTCCAGTGCAGCTAATATCCTGCGATTCCTGCACATTATGCGTACCTTCTGTAGCCCAGTTAGTGAAGTGCGTATTCAGAGATACAGTAGGTCATCCCCCACTGCTCTGACCTGATATATTAACAAGGGTTTACAAGGGCATTCCACTACATATGTAAGTTTGCCCTTATTGCTGACCTTACAATGCACTTAGTATCCCGCGCTTGAATAATGCTGTCTTGGCTCCTACGAGCAATTTATTCCGACTAACGACCATCGAGTGGCTGTAAATCAGTGCTACGTTCCTTTCCTACTGAGCTGGTGATTTCGGTTGGCGCGCTGATGGAGTCCGGCGAGGAGCTCGTGCCTAACCTCGTATTGGCGCCTCTATTGATTTTAATTATCCTAATTAGTTCATCATTTCAGAAATCAAACCCGGCATTAATTACAGCTGCCCTACTCTGCATTACGGACCTAATATGGTAATGAAGCTGATCAATTATCACTCAGAAGGAAGTCGTTCACAGCAGTGCTAGCAAAGCAAAGCATGGGCGAGTGACCTGCCGTGACCCCTTTCTCCCTCCGGCACTGCTGGTTTACAGTTCTGACTCAGATGTGATGCTCATGGAAAAGCTGCCATGACCTTAAACTGGCTTTGTGTTGCCATGTTTACCATTTAACAATAAATCTGCTTTACAAACAAGCGACGTCCTGATATCGTGTGGAGCGCTGTCTGAACACTGATGGAGAAGGAGATCATCATTAAATCATTGCACTGTGGCAGAGTGAACTCGGTCGTGACCAGCGCTGTGTGAAAGAGCACGCTCAGAGCTGCAGGTTGCGCGTCACTAGGAAATCCCACTCGGCGAGTTTACGGTCATATCAAACGTCAATCAGGTCTCATTTCGGATGTTAGCGGATGAGGCTGGAGTTGGACGTGGCACTGAAATCTCCCAGACGCCAGATTCGCTCATCCACACAAACAGTACAGACTTCAATAGTCTAACACGATACACAGGTTTATTATTGTTGCAAACTGACTGTACCGATACTTTTTTCACCGATAAGTGTCACCTAAAAAAGTGCTAAAGCTGGAAAATATCATCATGTTTGCAGCTTGTGTAGGCTGTTAAATCAAGTGTACATTTCTTCATGCATAAACCAGTCTAAAATACGGATGATTTGCTTTAACTATGGAAACGACGACTACTTGTTTTTGAATTATTAGTCAACTAGAGCGGCGGCTACAATTATCAACCTTTTGGCCGTTGCAAAAGTAGAAAAGACTTTCAGTACATAAACTGTGCTGATTCCCAATTACTTAGCGTATCAGATCACATGACCCCGTTCCACAAATATCAACACCTTTGTCCACAGTTATCGGCATCCAGATGATTATTTATTAAAATAAATCAATCATCGGTAATGTGGTATTAAGTTAAAACATAGTTTTTATTTAAAATTTGTTTTCCATAGACTTGTATTTAGTACAAAACCTCTTTTATATAAATATATGGATGTCGGCGTTGACGTAAATGAGGAAGTAATTCTAATGTCTGTAAACAAATTAACTGATCATGTTTAACCTGCATCAGAAAATCTCTCTGCTCCACTTGTAGCTCACATTCTGTTAATCATTCGTTGCTGTTTGTATTATTTTCTAGTTGTGTAGTTTACCAATAAATGTCAACAGGAAATTGAGATTGTAACCGCATGAACATCCAGGTCAAAGATCACATCTCATTCCTCAAACCAAAATATAAAATGTCTACTGAAAATCTGAATATTTCAAGCGTGTAATGTTTTATATGCTCGGAATTTAATTCTGGTCTATTTATTGCAATTGGATTCCAAATACTCTATAAAAAACATTGTTATCTCATCTCATTATCTGTAGCCGCTTTATCCTGTTCTACAGGGTCGCAGGCGAGCTGGAGCCTATCCCAGCTGACTACGGGCGAAAGGCGGGGTACACCCTGGACAAGTCGCCAGGTCATCACAGGGCTGACACATAGACACAGACAACCATTCACACTCACATTCACACCTACGCTCAATTTAGAGTCACCAGTTAACCTAACCTGCATGTCTTTGGACTGTGGGGGAAACCGGAGCACCCGGAGGAAACCCACGCGTTCACGGGGAGAACATGCAAACTCCGGACCTTCTTGCTGTGAGGCGACAGTGCTAACCACTACACCACTGTCCCGCCCCAACATTGTTATGGATCAGAAAAAAAAAAAAAAAATACATATAATCACAGCACTTTTATTTATTTATTTTAAGTACTTCATCTATTTCAACAACGTTCCACAAAGATGGATCCATAACAGTTGTAAACGTCCCTTAATTCCACAGGGTGTCGATAATGGTGGACACCGGTGAAAGTGATCACTATTATCGACACCTCACGTGACTTCTCAAACGTGCATTTAGATATAAAACAGCGACTGTCAAATGAAAGAGTAAGAAAAAGTAAGTTTCGACGAGGAGATCAGGAAATATCGGTGAATTTGATCAGTAAAAACATGTCCATGATCTTTCCACCATGCTTACCTGCGATGAGAACGTCCGGGTTTTCCGAAAAATTACTGACTGTGATTAAAAAAAAAAAAAAAATTCCATCTCCGGTAACGAGCTGTGTCATCAGACGACAAGACCAAACGGTGAGGGCGGATCTTCCGGTTGATTAATTAACCAATAATAACTGTTGGAACTGAAACTCACCTTTATAAAATTGTTTTTTATTGGTAAATCTGAAAAGGTGTCGATAATTACGGACTGTCGATAATTGTAGCTGACGCTTTAGCAGAACTTATTCGTTGTGCAACACCTACTCCTATCTGCAACCTGGCAAGATGACAGCAGCAATAAGACTCATTTCTCGTTGAAACAACAACAGCGGCAAAACGTCTTCGCTAGCAAATGGGCCCAAAGCAAGGTCATGAACCCTAGTTACACACGCGACTGGACGGCCATCTCACTGTTAACTTTCATGCGATTGTCTCATTATTTTTACCCCATCAAGTTCCTAACTCTAGTAGTCGCCATCCCTTTTGTGTCGGCTCCACAAGAACGTAGGTTGGATTTTGTAACCCCATCCCTCTGGACTCACCCTAAATCATGTTACATCACCTCCATTTCAGACACGATGGCCATCAAACGGAACATTACTGACCAGAACAAAACCAAATAATGACCCATTTTTGGCTGAACAGAGCTGCATGCTGGAATATGTTCCAGAACATCTTTAAGAAAGACAAACAACTGGAAAACAGCCTGGGAGCAATGATTAGTTCCTCCAGGCATCACTGGTGCTCCAGCATTCGGAGCTAGCATGCCAATACTCCGTCTTTATCCTGCACGGAGGAAGAGCAGAGCTACAAAGATCAAAGGCAAAGCTGAGGAATAGGAGCGAATCCTGATTGGAAGGAGATTCTGGAGGCGTTCTGGAGAAATGGGCTTTAGGGAGTAAAGGGTGGGGGAGAAAAGGCTGGAGGGGAGTGAGTGCGGAGGTCAAGTGGAGCCTGACGAGTGGCATCAGGGTTGGAAATGAGGCCCCACGCCGATTCAGTGGATCAAAGCCAAGCCTGCGTTGATCCCTCATGCCCAAAGGCCACCAGTCAAGGTGAGGACGGAATTTAAAATTCAGAGCTCAAGGGTGGAAAATGAGGTTTGAAAAAAATAAATGAGGGGCCGTCCCATCGCATGACTTCAGGGACGGCATGGGGATTTTATTTAAAAAAAAATAAAAAAGGGAAGTATGACTCACGTCCAGGCCGTGTGCATGCTGAGCCTTTTGAATTACACGTGTAAGGGTTCGAGTGTCAGCCTTCAGCTGCTGTATCTCAGCTCTCAGGTGCTTGTTGTCTTCCTCGAGGCACCGCCTCCGATTGGCCAAATCCTGCAAGAGGAAATAAATAAAACAGAAAACACCATGCGTCATCCTTTACACACGTCTCTTAATCCAATCTGGTCTCCCAACCAGGCCAACCCCAGCTTTAATCCGGAGTTACACCAACTCCATCAAACATCCTGCCACTGTACACCACCACCACAGTGCCGGTGGATTCCCAAATCCGATTGGTCAGGTGGCGTTGATTAATTTCAACAGGTTTATATTGTATAACTGCACTGGTTTGAATACGTCATCGTTTCTATAGTAACAGCTCCACAGGACGGAGGTGTGAAACTGATATGTTGAAACTTCGTTAGCAGACGCTGAATCGACGTTTGTGGAAGGAGTCTCCGGTATCAGTGTTTTGTAACAGTCAGAGGGGAAAGCTGGAACTGTAAATCTTCAGGACGGAGGGGTTTACCCGTTACGGTTTCTCGTTAACCTGACTAGCTTTGAGAGGTGGTGGGGGGAGGGGGGGATAGAGAGAGGCTAGTGAGTGAAAGACTGTTTAGAGCTGCTAGAACAGGGACTAACTTCCGTCATGGACGTTCCACAACCCATCCATCCATTATCCGTAACCGCTTATCCTGTGCAGGGTCGCGGGCGAGCTGGAGCCTATCCCAGCTGACTACAGGCGAAAGGCGGGGTACACCCTGGACAAGTCGTCAGATCATCGCAGGGCTGACACAAAGACAACCATTCACACTCACATTCACACCTACGGTCAATTTAGAGTCACCAGTTAACCTAACCTGCATGTCTTTGGACTGTGGGGGAAACCGGAGCACCCGGAGGAAACCCACGCGGACACGGGGAGAACATGCAAACTCCGCACAGAAAGGCCGTCGTCCGTCGCTGGGCTCGAACCCAGAACCTTCTTGCTATGAGGCGACAGTGCCAACTACGACACCACCGTGCCGCCCGTTCCATAACATTAAACGCAAATATACAATGTTGGGATGTCCTGCTAGAGCAGGGGTGTCAAACCTGATCCATAAAGGGCCTTGTGGCTGCAGGTTTTCATTCCAGCCATGCAGCAGCACACCTGACTTGGCTCATTCAATCAACTGAACTGTCTTCACACAGTCAAATACTTGCAGCCACACCCACCCTTGATTAAAGGGTGGGTGTGTCAGTTGATTGAATAAGCCAAATTAGGGTGCTGCTGCATGGCTGGAATGAAAACCTGCAGCCACACGGCCCTTTATGGATCAGGTTTGACACCCCTGTGCTAGAGGAACGCCGCTTCATAACACCACCCTGTCGTTGATTACGTTCCTATAACAGCACAACCCGAAGTGTTTTTATTCTATGCTTTTTCTATGTAAAATGACAACAATGACGAGGGAAAAAAACCCACTACTTTAAACCCAAACCTCGTAAACCAGGTTAATAAATCTGAAATGCACCGCCGTCATTCAATCGGTGCATTTTTGCTGGTCGTGTTGCAGAGCGCGATGCATTTCTTTACGTTTTGAGAGCCGTACAAGCGGCATTTAATCCTCCGAATCTATTCAATTTGCAATCATGTACATTACAGCGACGGTTACGACAGTCAAGGGACAACGGGTTAATGTGCTTGTGGGACAGAAGAGCAGCACTTCTTACTCCAGTCTAATTTCACTGATTAACAGTAAACCATCCGACAATATAAACATGAATATCCACAAAACATTCACTCATACTCGTGCTGAGAGTCCTTTCGTTAATGAACTCACAGGAGCACAATAATGCAGCGTTCTTTATCAGCTTACGATCTGGATTACTTCCTGTTAAAAAGCACCGCACTTCCCGACATCACTCTAAATCATCACGATGCTCATAATAAACATGAAGCGTTCACTTCTGAGGTCTCTTTCACACTGCAGGAGGAGAACATGGCTAACTAGCAGTTAGCTGTGTGGTGATGTGCTTCCGGAAACTCGGTGCAGTTTTTAATAAAGAAGAAACAGATCTCAAATGAGGAATTTATACCGTTACGTTATGCAGTTTACAGAGTCAAGGAACAAACTTTTGTTTATTTTTCAAAACCTTATTTTATGCCCTTTTTTTTTTCCATGTTTCAAAGTTGTAGCTTCACAAAAAAAAAAAAAAAAAAGGGAGGAGTTAAAAGTGGACGGCCTCATAAAAACTGAAATTTAGTTCTGTCTGAAATGTGGTCATTGTGAGGTATGTTTATTTCTGTAATATCTCACAAAATATCAGGCCATTCTGTGGCTGGGAAGTTATTTAATTTGAAGGGATTAAAGCAAATGTGCATGAAATCGCTCGCTTCGCGCAGTCAAGCAGACAGAGGACGTCCGTGTGTGCGCATGCGCAGGTTTACCTTTGAGCGTGCACTGACAGTTCCATCATTCTGTCACTAAACGAACAGCTGATCACACCGAGGTGCTCGCTGAGCGCCCATATTTATTACTTTAGTCCTGCGTTTCCTTTCCTTCGTATAAAACATAACGCCTTTTCTTCTCGCTTTCTTTCCGTTACTGTAGTCGGTCTTTCACGTTTCACTCCCACACTCATGTCCTCCGTTTTTCTCTCCTGTTTCAAATTTGTATCCCACAATGCCTTGGGCGAACAGGGAAAGCCCACCATGTCATGCATGACGTAGTATCTTGTATCGGCTCATGGTGAAGCAGGGGGAAAAAAAGCGGAGAATTTAAGGCCACGTGGAGAAATTCATTAATTGTTTTTTTTTTTTTAAAAACCTAATAAAATTGGAAGTCTCTGATTCAAATTCGGTAGCTTTCAGGCCACTAAACAAATAATTGGGTGTCGGGGAAAATTCTTTTTACGACCTAAACTTAAAATCTGAAAGGCGGTCTAGCTTTAAGTGTTTCATTATAAAGAATTGTATCGATGCATGAATAAAAATGCAGCAGATTGTGTAAATTTACTCATTTTCTTTTAGATCGATTCTTTTCGAACCTTCTAGTCAGTCATAGTGACACGAGCCGATCGTGGGCGTCTGTGAGCTCAGGTATGTTGAAGAGGGCAGACAGCACTTTCCTCAGAGTGTGTTACGGTACAGTATGAGCAGCAGTTCGGGGGGGAAGACGCGACTGGCCGAATTCAGAAAGTGTATAAAAATCGATGTGCAATAATATTACTGAAGAATAAAAAGAATGGCCCGTCACAACGGCGTAATACAAATTTCAAGCGTCGGTGATCGAAAACACGGTGATTTCGTGCACCAGGAAGTTTAACTGGCTGCTTCCTGCAGCTGTTCAGTCTTTTACAGAATAATTCAGAGTGTGAACTTAAACCGAAATAGCAAAGACAATCCTTTAAAAAAAAAGTGTTAAAAATTGGATTATAGAGATTAACATTGATTGAGCTTTTTTTATGATGCTGGGTGAAGATTTTTTGTGTGTGTGTGTGTGTGTGAAAAGTTAAATCACAGATCATGATCACAAATAAACTTCTATTTAAACCGTACGCCGTGTACTTTTACCGAACCTTTTAAAGCAAGCATGCGACTCATCAAATCTACATCTCTGCGGTCCAGACATAACACACATTTTTATTACATACTTGCACCCAGATACTGAAGGATCATGGGATTAAGAGCTGTGCTGACTGAGGGGGTTAAAAGTCTACAGTATGCTGGTGATTACAAAGCACGGGTCACCTTCTATTTAAAAAAAAAAAGTCATCAAATAAATAAATACATTTCTCAAAGAAACCAATCGATCTGCAATTCCGGACCTAAATTAAAAAAAATAAAAATAAATAGCATTCCAACAAAGTGTATAAGAACTGAATTAAATTAGTTCCCTTCACTGCATGTTGGTGAAAAACCGCGCTTTTCTTTTATCCTTTTGGTGTCAAAACAGAGAAATAACTTTTTACATCATTTTAACTGGAGCTTTTGATTACAGCGATGTATTGAGCTGGGTGTAGTTTAAAGATTATTCCTTTAATAAATACCATAACACCAACAGCGTTTAATCTTGCGAACCCAAACACAAAAGGTAAAGGAATAAGGGTTGCATTGAAGTGTCTGCACATGCATGTATAGATGTGTGTGAAGGGGGAAAGGAAAAAAAAAAAAAAATCATTACTGCACCTGAGCACTCTATATGATTGAATCTGTCTAGAAGGCCATACGTCCCTTTATTCCAATGCCCATGAACAGCCCGCGTCACTTAACATAGACACGTAATCTTTCGAGCCTTTTTTTTTAAGTGTATATTATATATATAAAAAAAAGCATTTCCTTTCATTGCTGGAGGGAGTACGTCTCAGAGCTGGGCACAACTTTTACACAAAGAGCTGCGATCAGATGCACACGTGTCTCACGTTAATGCCTTCTTCTGAAGTCTGCAGTTTCGCTTTCAAGCCAGCAACTCTCTCGTTCGCTTCCATCTCCAACTCCTCCACTGTGTGGAGCAAGATCTGATTCTGGTCACTCAGGTCATTTATATAAGAGTGCAGGATCCGGACCTTCATCTAAAACAGAGACAGAGACAACTGAGCTCCTGTATACAGGATGAAGATTCATTTATACCAAGCTCCGACATCAGGTTCAAGGCTAAAATCACTCTGCAAAGCTTTTTCCTTTTGAAAGTAAAAAGGAAATGGTCATGATACTTGTTGAGTAAGATTTCAGCCTCGGATCCGTATCAGACTGGATCTGATTGATGTGCAGTTCGAGTGCATTAGTTTACGTCACCTAATTTTCAACCTTCTTTTACACTGCGGTCATAAAAATGTCAAAACAAAGAACAAACTGTTTTTGTCCACTGATCATCAGAGACCATTACCTAACACTTAGCAACTTTAAAGAAGGCTTTAAACTCCGCCCACTTCACAATCACATGATGGCTGCGTCTGAATACGCATACTTCTGTAATATTGGTGAGATCAAGGCCCTGTCCACACGGCAACGGATTCAGGTGACTCCGATACAATTGCTTATCGTTTAGGCCTGGCGTCCACACGGCACCGGCGTTTTGGGTGCCCAAAACGCAATCTTTTTGAGAACGGGTTCCAGAGTGGAAAGATCTGGCAACGTTGCCGTTGTGAAGTCGTCTGGATGAGTAGAACGGATTTGTTTACGATGACGTCACAACCACATGACTGTGAGTGCTTCACGCCGGGTAGAAGTGTAACGAATATCACCAGGAAAAAGCCTTACAGAGCACTAGTGAGAGTGAAACACGAGCTTGGATATTATTATTATTATGTTCAGTGTTAGTTCACAGTAGTAATGCAAGAAGCAGAATATTGACAGTAATAGTGAAGCAAAAACATGCAATTGTACAAACACTGCAGCTCTACAGCAAAATATTCATTTATGAAATGGTCTGATTCTTAACACCAGTAGTGCCAATGATCTTCTCATTGCGATGCGAGTTGTCAACAAATCCTATAACTTGGTTCATGAAACGCGCTTACAAAATATTTTCACTGTGAATATTTATTGTGTAATGGTGCAAAGTGAGAGAGAGAGAGAGAGAGAGACTCTGCCCTTAGGGCAGAGTCAATCCCGCCAGCAAAAATAGGGGAAAAAAGAAGCGATCTCACCTCTTCAGATGTTGGTTTTAGTCCTACAGTACATTCCTCAAAAAGGGCGTAGAGGAGCAAATTAATCCATCAACGTGTAATAGTGTAGTATTCCATTTATTCCGGACCATTAAAGACGCCGCCTTCCGCGTAGAATCATACGTCATCCTCGCCGCCATATTGGATAGGTCAAAGCGGAGAATAAAGATTCATGTGCTGCCTTTAACTGTACCAACAGGTTTACCGTCCAAATGAGATCACATGGGATTACCTTTCACAGGTGAGAAACAACAAATTAATCCATCAACGTGTAGTATTCAATTTATTCCGGACCATTAAAGACGCCGCCTTCCGCGTAGAATCATACGTCATCCTCGCCGCCATATTGGAAAGGTCAAAGCGGAGAATAAAGATTAGCTGCGTTTAACTGTACCAACAGGTTTGCCGTCCAAACGAGATCACATGGGATTACCTTTCACAGGTGAGACTGGAAAAATACTTTTCATTGTATTTGGTCATTATAATGTAATTTTACAAACAGATTTTCCTGACTTTGTGGCTAATATGAAGTCTTGCGCATAATAGTTTATGCGCATGCATCCTTACTACTTCTATTGTTCTGCTGTCTCCGAAGGGACCGTCTTACAGCGCCCCTAGAGGTGTGGCATGTGTATTGCGTTTTCAGCAAGCGTTGCGTTGCCATATGGACCTGATATTTTACTGATCGTTGCCCATTTGGACGCGATATATTTTTAAATAACATCTCGTTGCCGTTGTCGTGTGGATGTAGCCCAACTGACGCACCTCGTGCAATCAACACGTGTGATGTTGACCATCAGATCTTGCACTGAACAAAGAATAAGTTTTCACACTTTTTTCTCCTCGTCATGTACAACATCTGCACTCAGCTTTTGGTTCATCTGGTGTAAAAACACTCCAAACAGGACATCGGTATCAGATCAGCATCGTAATATCAGCCGACACTCATAGCTTGGATATCAGTATGGTACTGAAAATGCTGAAATGTGGGATTAGTGCATTATTGAGATTTTTTTTTTATTTGGATCATCTCATGAATCTTTGAAATGTACTCCTAGGCTTGTCTCAGAGAGAGAGAGAGAGAGAGAGAGAGATATTTGGCCATCCAAAAAGAGATGTCAACTAGAGCGGCGGCTCCAATTATCGACACCTTAACGATCTTTTGCCCGTTGCAAAAGTAGAAAAGACTTTCAGTACGCAAATTGTGTATGAATAATTACTCAAACTTCCACTGGAGGAAAATGAGTTGAGTCCCAATTACTTAGCGTATCAGATCACGTGACACCGTTCCACAATTATCGACATCTTTGCCCACAGTTATCAACATCCAGATGATTATTTATAAAAATAATAATAAATCAATGTGGTATTAAGTTAACAAAACGGTTTCTATTTAAAATTTGCTTTCCGTAGATTTATATTTAATACAAAATATCTCTTATATAAATATCTGGATGTCGGCGTTTACGTAAATGAGGAAGTAATTCTAATGTTTGTAAACAAATGAACTGATAATGTTTAACCTGCGTCAGAAAATCTTTCTGTTCCACTTTCTCAGTATTTTCATAGCTCACATTTTGTTAATCATTCGTTGTTGTTTGTATTAATTTCTAGTTTTGTAGTTTACCAATAAACGTCAACGGGAAATTGAGATTGTAACCGCATGAACATCCAGGTCAAAGGTCACATCTCATTCCTCAAACCAAAATATAAAATGTCTCCTGATATTGTAATATGCGGGAGATATTTACAATACACTGCAAAAAACATGTATACATTTTCTGAACGGAACAGAAAAAAAATCAATATTTCAAGCGTGTAATGTTTTATATGCTTGGAATTTAATTCTGGTCTAAACCTATTTATTGCAATCGGATTCCAAATATTCTATAAACGTTCCATTCTGTTATGGATCAGAAAAAAAAAAAAAACATTATTAAAATCACAGCAGTTTTATTTTTTTGAAGTACTTCATCTAGTTCAACAATGTTCCACAAAGATCGACCCATAACAGTTGTAAACGTCCCTTAATTCCACAGGGTGTCGATAATGGTGGACACCGGTGAAAGTGATCACTATTATTGACACCTCACGTGACTTCTCAAATGCGCGTTTAGATACAAAATGGCGACTGTCAAATTAAAGAGTAAGAAACGAAGTAGGTTTCGACAAGGAGATCATGAAATATCGGTGAATTTGAGCAGTAAAAACATGTCCATGATTATTTCCACCATGCTTACCTGCGATGAGAACGTCCGGGTTTTCCGAAAAATTACTGACCAGAGATCGAAACAGGCGGTCGCCCACTCGAGTTGGAAAGGGTACAGGCGACTAGTGACAACATGTACTCGACCGAGTGGGCGAGTGGCTCGCCACGATATATATATAACTCAAACTACTCACTGCCTCGATGGTTTCTATCAACGATTCTCACCCATTTTAAGCAAAACTTGGTCTATTTTCCGTTTTTTATGATAATTTCAATAGATTTTGAGAGACATTTGTCAAGTTGGCATAGACGCGGGCGCCGCCATATTGTTTACATGCGCAGTATACACCGCTACATGCAGCATGGCTGCGCGAAGTTTCGTTTCTTCCCGTTCATTTTCGTTGCTGCCCGTGAAGACAAATGTAACTTGAACCGCTATTGGTCAGATAGATTAGACCCCCGCGAAGTTTAAAAGTCCTTGGCTTGACATTTCTGACAGCTATCAAAACAAACGTATATCGCTCAACAAGTATGTGGCCCTTATTCAAGAGTGTTCACAAGAAGTCATCCACCATTCCACCCAAATCATCCACCAATCCATCTAGGAATCAGAATGAGCCGAATCAACCTAGCACCAGCAAGGATACATGGATCAATCAACCTAAGCCCTAAGGTTTCGAAGATTGTGATGATAATGAGATGACTGAGGAAGAAGTTTATAGACAGTTGAAATTGATCACTCATGTATAATATGGTTGTATTCAGACCCTCCAGGATGTTGCGATTTGCAACTTCAATGCAAATTCAACCAATCCCCGCAAATTCAGGGCGGCGTTGCAATTATATGCAATCACCGCAACTTTCCTGAAAATTTGACCAATCGTTGGGGTCGTCTTGAGGTGACGTCGACAAACTACCTTCCGCCTTACTTCCGTGTATACGTTTAAGAGAAGCAGCATGTGCGAGTCAGTGTTTATGTAGGCTTAAATTCTGTTACTGAAAGTGTGTTATGTTTACAGTGAAGGACTGTGTGGACTTTACATTATTTTTTACTTAATACAAGAAATTAATGGACGCCAACATTTTTGCCAAAATGGTATTTTATTTCCCATTGTTTAGGCAGCTTCAGCATCATACTGTGAGATTCTGTTCAATTTTTTTTTCTTCTATGAAGCCTGAGCCATTTATTTTATTAGTTTATAATTATTGTTTAATTTAGTCTTCAGGAGAGACTGCCTGCACACAGTACTAGTATTAATAGTTTTTTTTTTTCTTACATGAAAGCTGAGGCATTTATATTATATTTTAAGGTAACTTCATGTTGTGCTGTGAGGTTCTCTGCACTTTAACTTTTGAACCAACAGGTGCATTTGGATAAGTAAAGCCTATTTTTCTGCATTTTTGTAGTCCTGGTAATCTTTTATATTGGTAAAGTTGTTTATAGGACCATTTCTCAGTGTCTTTGTTTTTTTAATCAATAGTTTTTCAGTAATAACTTAATATTCAACATATCACTCAATTTTAAATCACAAAACAGAAAATCGCAACAATTTCTCGCAACTTTCCCTTCCTCCCGCAATGTAATCGCAACAAAAACCTAAAAAACACCAAAACTTTCATCGCAATTTTTTGGAAACCCCCCCCCACAAAAAAGGCCCGCGAAATCCTGGGCGGAATGTGTATTATATGAATAAATATATAAAATCGGCTTGAAATTTGTAATTATAAATACGGACCAGTGCTACTCCATTCGGACCAGTACCTCTAAGAGACACTGGTCCAAATGGACCAGTGCTCCCAAATTCCCATTTTGATCCCGGACTGATCGTGATAAAAAAAATTTAAAAATTCCATCTCAGGTAGGTCATCAGACGACAAGATCAAAGGGTAAGGGCAGGTCTTCCGGTTGATTAATTAACCAATAATAACTGTTGGAACTGAAACTCACCTTTGTAAAATTGTTTTTTTTATTGGTAAATCTGAAAAAAGGTGTCGGTAATTATGGACTGTCGATAATTGTAGCCGCCGCTCTAGTAGATTATAATGAGAATCTCTCAATTATGACTTTTTATCTCAGATACTATGGACAAGTCACAATAAAGATTTACTATTCTATAACAGCAAAGTTATGGCTCAATATCTTATCATGAAATAGAAAAAGTTAATTATGAGAAACCTAATTATTTACGGTGGTGGAAACAGCACGCTAATTAACATAAAACCTTCTTAAACTCTTACACAGATCTAAATCATCCTTGCTTCAATCATGGACAGGAAAATGTAAATATTTAATCAGTGTTTCACATAATCCTTATCTTTTAATAATGCTGACCTCTGTTGCATTTTATACCAAAAAAAAAAAATGATACCAACATTAACAATAACAATGAACGAATCGATTCAAATGAATCAATCAATCTCAAAAGATCCGAATCTTTTTAGCGTGCTAAACTGAAAGAGTCGATTCACTTAAAAGAATCGTTTGAGATTTCTCTGGTTTAAAAAAAAAAACTTTTAATAGATTTTTGGTTAAGATTGATGTATTAGATCTTAAATGTTTATTTGTCTGCTTTCATATCCAAAGAAAAATCGAGAGACTAAATCCAGAAGGAAGCGGTTTATTTTGGGATGTTTACATACCCGCAAAATCTCCTCTTGGGAGCCTGTAATTTCACCCTCAAGGCGTCTGAGCTTCTCTCCATACACACACTGGAACTCATTCAGCAGCCGTTTCACTGATTTAGTGACCAGACCACTGCGATTTACCTCCAAAACCGAGCCTCTGTTTTTGTCCATCTTCATCCAACTTCAGTCTCAGACTGAGATGTTTTCATCATTCACTGCGACTTCGCAATGATTGAAAACCCACAACCTAACTCACCAACCTAGTTACACTTATTATTTATAAACCTTAGTGACAAAAATAGACCTCTATTTAAACGTCTTTACAACATTATAAAATCTTCCTGCTTGTGTTTTTTGCTGTTTGCTCCAATCCCTGTGCAGCACTGTCAATATTTACCGTTGGCTAGTCAACAGCGTCCTTCTAGGTCTCATAGAAGCAGCCACACCATTAAGTCCCGCCTCGACTCAAATAAGATTGGTTTATCTTGTATTATGCAGTAAAGGTCCTCTCGCTGATTGGATAGAATGTCACAAACTACCCTGCCTTCGATCTCAGAGTGCGTTCGGTTGAGAAATCAGCTCCGCCTCGACCGCGCGCACAGCTGCTCTTGTGTTGCAAATTCGTGTTTGCCTCTCGGATTCAGGCCCGGCACAGGATTGGCTGCGTCATATCGATCACGTGTTTGGAGCGCGCTCTACTATTGGTCAACAGGATTCAAGGCAGGGTTTCTGAGAAAGCAACCCGGAAGTGAAGGAGCGCTTATTATTTCAGCGTGTTGGTTTTAGTCCAGCAGCTCAAAATGGGTAAATATGTTTAAATAATCTCATAATACAGACAGCAGCTTGTGTTTTGCATATTTGGTTTATAATATCTGATGCAACTGTGTGAAACTGGAGTTACATCCGTCAATGTTTGTATGTTTAGTCAGGTTGTAATGTATGCAGGTGAGCATTATCTGGAGCTGTTCCTGATTCAGTTTGAAGACTGTAATCGAGAGAATTTAACGGGTTTGTTCTTAGAGTTTAGAATTTTTAATGATTTAAGCAACTTGTTTCCGAATCTGTGGCGTGATTTACAACACAGTACGTACAGTATGTCCTACAGGCTTTATAAAGCTCTGGATCAGAATAATTGAAATCAGAATAGTTGGACGTTAGGGCTCCAGTCAAGCCCAAAACAAACTCCAAATAATTAGTGGTTTGTTCGAGATCAAATTTACTTTGTAGTTTTCATAGATTGGGAGCTAAATTTCTTGTGTTTAGTTACTTTATGAAATTATGTCTCAATATAATTTTCAAAATGGCGTCTGGAGACCCACAGAGATTGTTTCTATTAAACATAGGAGTCCTGGTTGGTTGTTTTGTTTTTGTTTATTAGTGATAAAAGATCACAACCACCCACTGTGCAAAACTATTCATTATACTTAGTACCTAAATATAAATTAGCTAAATATTCATCATTTCCTTTTTGGAATGCAGTTTCTTAAAAGCCTCTTAACACTAAGAGCATCTTAACTAGGAGAGAGAGTGTTCATTGTGATGCTTGCTCTACCATTTAACGATGATCTTTGTGTTACGATGCTTGTAGCGCTGTCGCCTCACAGCAAGAAGGTCCTGGGTTCGAGCCCCGTGGCCGGCGAGGGCCTTTCTGTGCAGAGTTTGCATGGTGTCCGCGTGGGTTTCCTCCGGGTGCTCCGGTTTCCCCCACAGTCCAAAGACATGCAGGTTAGGTTAACTGGTGACTCTAAATTGAGCGTAGGTGTGAATGTGAGTGTGAATGGTTGTCTGTGTCTATGTGTCGGCCCTGTGATGACCTGGCGACTTGTCCAGGGTGTACCCCGCCTTTCGCCCGTAGTCAGCTGGGATAGGCTCCAGCTCGCCTGCGACCCTGTAAAACAGGATAAAGTGGCTAGAGATGATGAGATGAGATTAATCATTTCCTTTTCGGAATGCAGTTTCTTAAAAGCCTCTTAACACTAAGAGCATCTTAACTAGGGGAGAGAGAGAGAGAGTATTCATTGTGATGCTCGCTCTACCATTTAACGATGATCTTTGTGTTACAATGCTTTTACCGTAGGAAACTCACCCCTGATAAATACACTTGCTCATTATGTTATATTATAAGGTAGCTTCTGGAATTGTACTTATTTTTAAACACTGGAAAAGTTTTCCCTCACAGGTCCAGGATCAAGCTCTGGATCAGAATAATTTCATTGAAATCAGAATAGTTGGACGTTAGGGCTCCAGTCAAGCCCAAAACAAACTCCAAATAATTAGTGGTTTGTTCGAGATCAAATTTTACTTTGTAGTTTTCATAGATTGGGAGCTAAATTTCTTGTGTTTAGTTACTTTATGAAATTATGTCTCAATATAATTTTCAAAATGGCGTCTGGAGACCCACAGAGATTGTTTCTATTAAACATAGGAGTCCTGGTTGTTTTTTTGTTTATTAGTGATAAAAGATCACAACCACCCACTGTGCAAAACTGTTCATTATACTTAGTACATAAATATAAATTAGCTAAATATTAATCATTTCCTTTTTGGAATGCAGTTTCTTAAAAGCCTCTTAACACTAAGAGCATCTTAACTAGGAGAGAGAGAGAGTGTTCATTGTGATGCTTGCTCTACCATTTAACGATGATCTTTGTGTTACGATGCTTTCCTGAAACTCACCCCTGATATAAGGTAACACACTTGCTCATTGTGTTATAATAAGGTAGCTTCTGGAATTGTACTTATTTTTAAACACTCCCTCACAGGTCCAGGATCAAAACTTTTGTCTTGTTTAGAGCAATCTCTACTCCTTCCGCATTATGTCATATAAATATTAGCCAAGACGTATTCAGCCTTATAAACCTCACGCATCTGTCTTTTTGTTTGCATCAGCTGGAGGTTTTACTCTATAAAATCGCGGCCTCGCCGTTTTCTCATTTATAAACTGTCCTTTCTAGTAATTCTTGCTGCCTCAGCCTTTAAATGTTTCATGAGATTTCAAGTTGTTTTCCTGCAAACTTCTGTATTACTCACACAGGCTTTGCATCTTCCACCTTCATACTCAAAATCAATTAATTCCCTTAAATTATTTATGTTCTGCGCAAACCAGATTAAGCAAAGCTCATATCTTTGTGTCAGACTCACTTTAAAGGCTGTTTCTCGAACATTAACTTTTGCTTGTGCCTGAGCTCGCACAATTAGGAATTAAGGAAATAGGGCCGCTTTGATAAAGCATGACGCATCGCCTCGGACCCCCTCGATACATTTGTACACATTCATATTTCATGATGGCGCAATTAGTATGGACATGCGGGGAGTAATTTACCAACCAGAGATGGCCTCAGCTAAAAAGTTTCTAATTGACCTATTTATCATTATGGAATTGATATGCTGCTGTGGGAGTCCTAAACAAATAACCTGAAGCTGAAATAAAGTAAGCGCATTGCAGATTAAAAGGCACGATCACGCTGATTAACAGCACACGTACAACCTGAAAAGTGCAACACGACCGCTTGTATTTCACATCGTTATATAAATTGGAGTCGTATCAATTAAAAAACCAAAAAGCTTTGTATAAAAGATGTTAGTTTGGGAATAGTGCTGGAATCTGGGGTGTTTTGTTTTGGATCACAGTGTCTTCAACGTACAATAAAAGTTAAACTTTTTCAAAAAGTGCCCAAGTTATGATCTCGCCAGTTACTTTTTTTTTTTTTTTCTTGAAGGCCAAAACAGAAAAACCAAACATGGAGGACAAAAAGTGCCAATGAGTGAAAATGAGAAGGCTTATGGGTTTAAACGGTTTGTTGTGTAGCTAAAAAACTGTGTTTGTACACATTTAGTATGTTCACCAGTACGTGATGCGACGTCGCACACCGGCAGGTCAAATTCTCTGCCGATAAACCTACAGTGAAGATGGACAACCTCCTCATCTCTAGAATTGCACCGAACTTTATTTGCATTACTGAGAATAATGAATCTAAAGCTAGTTAATTAGCAATCAGGTTTTAATTTTGGATAAAGATTTCATAAATTTACCACTTTTTTTTTTTTTAAACTTAATGCTCATATTGAAATTGATATTTTTCCAGTATCTAATATCTGAAACCACAACACACCTAGTTAGCACATACTATCTCGGACTGAGAAAAGCGTCGCTATGGTGACTGTGTGTATCTATCACATGAGCCATTTTATTTTTCCTGCATGAAAGGTGCTCCATGCAATATTTTTTTTTTTTTTTTTGAGATGACCAATAAAATCATCTCAAAAAAATAATGGGGGGGGGGAATAATACACAAGCCGAAGATATTTTTCGAACGTTGTGGAAATGGGTCTGCATATTGCAGTCAGTCATCTAGCTGCAGGAAATCTGCAGCATTGTGCAGCTCAAGGTCATGCTGTTAGCGTTCTTATCAGTTTCAGAATTGCGAGCCTCGGCCTGGAGTCGCTGCCTGGGGACGAGGCGCTTTATGGGCCGCGCCAGTGCCAGTCATTTGTCATTTAATGCCAGTTGTCAGGGTCTTGACTTGGCTTTTCTAACCTAATATACATTGTTCTTCATCCGTTTTGTCACCTGGAGCCTGCGTTTGCTGAAAATTCATCTTTTTTTTTTTTGTATTTAGTTTGTTCGTCAGAGCCGAGTCAATTCTGCATAAAACCCTAAAACCAGGTCGTTTTTATAGAATTATTTCTGGTCATATTTACGCTTGCACCACTTTAAACATCCCCCCCCCCCCCCATATTTCTTCCCCGTGGTCAATGCCTGTGTATGACTTTCAGCTCTCTTGTATGTAGGTCAGGTCCTCTGATTACAGTCGAGGTAAACACATCCATCGATTGTGAATTTTGATGATTACATAAGAATACATGGATTTTTTTTTTCTCCCTCTCCACAGCTCTCCAGTTGAAGCCTTGTAAATTCAACTGCTTAATTTTTATAGGCAGCGCACATTGACAAAAGTGTCTAGTTGTTATATATTTGGCAACCGCTTTTGAGTCGGAGCGAGCAGGTCAATAGTAATCCCCGTATTGATAGCAGGCCTGTAGGAGATGTTACTTGGCCCCGGCTAACGTCTGCGTGATCCTCTAAATCATAATTACATTAATATTGACAGGCCCTTGACAATAGTCACATTACTATTGATAGGTCGCTGTCAATAATATGTTCTCAAAATATAACATTCATTCATAACTTGTAAACGGCTCAATAAAAGCCTTTGAAAAGAAGGAGGAGGAGCAGGAGATGGCAACGGCGACAGGGATGCCCGAGTTCCCAGAGAGGACTGGAGGTGACGAGCTAAACCGACACCTATATTAAATATTCGGGGTGTAACGATACGCTCTGGTTCTGATTTGATTCAATTCATGACTCTGCATTCATGATTTGATTATCGGGAAATCTGAAGGGAGGGAAAAAACAAATGAAAGAAAAACTGACTGATATTTTTCATGTGTGTAAAACTAAGTTTTAAAAAATGGCGATGAACACGAGGTTTAATTTTGTGAACATAACGTACTACAGGCTCACCATCTCTTAAAAGTAAATACATTTAAGAAAAATTGTCCAAAAACTTTTGCAAGCAAGTGTTTCTACCCTGAGGACTTGATAATCGTAATGAGCACAGAATTAGAGCTCCGTAGTCGGCTAAACTGTCTGGTTTCCGTGTCGCGCTGTGTTGTAAGGTTTTCAAATACAACATAGTCGTTATAATTTAAGAAGGGGTAACCTTAGACTCACACAGCCAACATCGAACAGGAAGTGGACTTACGATCATTTACCCATCTGGTGACTCGTACGAGTGGAACAATCTGTACAGAACTGAGACAGCCTGATTCTCTCAACAAGTTTAGAAGCACTAATAAAGAAAACGAATCTTACTAGTGGCAAAATGTGCAAATGTAATATTTGTGATCAATAGAGTTAAACTGCATTTAGTTATATTTTCAACTTTTTTTTTTTAATTTAACAAATAATATTGGCTGTTTTTTTCCATGGTCTATCAGATGTATTCCATTCAGCTAGTACAGTGGCGCTTGATAGTTTGTGAACCCTTGAGAATTTTCTATATTTCTGCATAAATATGACCTAAAACATCATCAGATTTTCACACAAGTCCTAAAAGTAGATAAAGAGAACCCAGTTAAACAAATGAGACAAAAATATTATACTTGGTCATTTATTTATTGAGGAAAATGATCCAATATTACATATCTGTGAGTGGCAAAAGTATGTGAACCTCCAGGATCAGCAGTTAATTTGAAGGTGAAATTAGAGTCAGGTGTTTTCAATCAATGGGATGACAATCAGGTGTGAGTGGGCACTGTTTTATTTAAAGAACAGGGATCTATCAAAGTCTGATCTTCACAACACATGTTTGTGGAAGTGTATCATGGCACGAACAAAGGAGATTTCTGAGGACCTCAGAAAAAGCGTTGTTGATGCTCATCAGGCTGGAAAAGGTTACAAAACCATCTCTAAAGAGTTTGGACTCCACCAATCCACAGTCAGACAGATTGTGTACAAATGGAGGAAATTCAAGACCATTGTTACCCTCCCCAGGAGTGGTCGACCAACAAAGATCACTCCAAGAGCAAGACGTGTAATAGTCGGCGAGGTCACAAAGGACCCCAGGGTAACTTCTAAGCAACTGAAGGCCTCTCTCACACTGGCTAATGTTAATGTTGATGAGTCCATCATCAGGAGAACACTGAACAGCAATGGTGTGCATGGCAGGGCTGCAAGGAGAAAGCCACTGCTTTCCAAAAAGAACATTTGCTTCTCGTCTGCAGTCTGCTAAAGATCATGTGGACAAGCCAGAAGGCTATTGGAAAAATGTTTTGTGGACAGATGAGACCAAAATGGAACTTTTTGGTTTAAATGAGAATCGTTGTGTTTGGAGAAAGGAAAACACTGCATTCCAGCATAAGAACCTTATCCCATCTGTGAAACATGGTGGTGGTAGTATCATGGTTCGGGCCTGTTTTACTGCATCTGGGCCAGGACGGCTTGCCATCATTGATGGAACAATGAATTCTGAATTATACCAGCGAATTCTAAAGGAAAATGTCAGGACATCTGTCCATGAACTGAATCTCAAGAGAAGGTGGGTCGTGCAGCAAGACAACGACCCTAAGCACACAAGTCGTTCTACCAAAGAATGGTTAAAGAAGAATAAAGTGAATGTTTTGGAATGGCCAAGTCAAAGTCCTGACCTTAATCCAATGGAAATGTTGTGGAAGGACCTGAAGCGAGCAGTTCATGTGAGGAAACCCACCAACATCCCAGAGTTGAAGCTGTTCTGTACGGAGGAACGGGCTAAAATTCCTCCAAGCCGGTGTGCAGGACTGATCAACAGTTACCGCAAACGTTTAGTTGCAGTTATTGCTGCACAAGGGGGTCACACCAGATACTGAAAGCAAAGGTTCACATACTTTTGCCACTCACAGATGTGTAATATTGGATAATTTTCCTCAATAAATAAATGACCAAGTATAATATTTTTCTCATTTTTGTTTAACTGGGTTCTCTTTATCTACTTTTAGGACTTGTGTGAAAATCTATTGATTGTTTTAGGTCACATTTATGCAGAAATATAGAAAATTCTAAAGGGTTCACAAACTTTCAAGCACCACTGTATGATATTGAACAAGTTGAAGACGAGTAGCTGAATGAAATATCTGATAGACCATGAAAAATGCCAGCCAATATTTTGTTGTTGTTGTTGTTATTATTATTATTATTATTATACACATTCGATGGAATAATTATCGATTTTATAAAAGTTAAGAACAGGGCGGTAACTCACTAATATTGAATGGTGATTCTGATCAAATGTAATTCAATGTTCTGTCAATCCAATGTACCAAGTCAAAGTTCTAACAATAATAAAAATGGTACAAGTCCAAAAAGCCTGAACAACAACCCAACTTGTATACAAGCGATATCCAGTTACTTTTGGTCGTAGTTAATTGTTCCATTGCAGTTGTTCAAACCAAAAGGGCTTTGCTTGCTGAAGTCCACGAGTGAAGTCCTCTTGTAAAAGTTTCCGTCACTTTTTTCCTCACCTCCAAGTAGAACTTTGACAATATTTCTGCTATTGCGGAATATGTCCGTTGGTCTGTTTTTCTCTCGTAAATATGCATGAAGAATATCCAGTGACGTTTTGGTAGCCTTTCGAGTGTTCAGCACGTCTTTCTCTTTTAATCTTCCGCTTTTAATGAAGTAAACCTCGCTGCCATGTTTGTTTACAGACTGTCAGTCACTCCCTAGTGTAGAAGTTTTATATCTCCGATGTGTCTCTTTTCCAGTTTTTCGATGTCCGTTGGTCTGTTTTTTCTCTTGTAAGTATGTGTGAAGAATATATAATGAAGTTTTGGTAGCCTTTTGGGTGTTCAGTGCGTCTTTAGTTTCAGTTTATTAAGAAATGATGACGCTAGAGCACCAACAAACCGACAGATCAGCATACTTGTGAAAATTTTCGCAAGTATGTTGATCTGTTTGTTTGGTGCTCTAGTGTCGTCATTTCTTGACCAGTCTTCACCAAAATGCACAGGACAACTCACTGGGGTCACACAAAGTCATTAGTTTTTGGTGGGTCAAGGTCAAATCTTGTAAAAACACCTAATTGGCCATAACTTCCGTTTCTTTTGTGATTTTTCGCAAGTATCATGCTCTGCACGACTTTTTTCGTTTGTTTAGTGCTTGGATCTTCTCTCTTTTCCGGCTGACAAAGAAATGATTGTGCACAGCAGAAAAGTTTTGTCATTAGATATTCACATGCGCTCCGACATGTGACGTCGTGTTGTCTTGACAACATGCAATATAATAATAATAATACAAATACATGGAGGGTCAGCGATATGATAATATTGTATGCTATCAATAAACTTACTAGAAGGGAAGAGAATACATGTTTTTATTCCATGGAAAAAGTGTGCTGTATGTATAGTGTCTTATCGAAGACGTCCTTGATTTGATGTATATTTGAGACTTATTTTAGTAGTTTCATGCTTGCTTTTTAATCTTTTTAATTTCGATCTTTTATTAGTTCGAATGTATTCAAGTCTTTGACTCCGTACACATCATCGATAAATAAAGCCATGATTGATTTGATTGGAGTCGACATGCTGCAGTGTTTATAACGCACCTGCTCATATTCTTCTTTAACCTGACATTACTGCATCACACGGTGCATTCGTGCTTTACCAGGCATTATAATGTTTTATACACGTTATAAATATTGTGTATATATAAACTGTAAGGAATCGGGTGCCGTCATGGTTTATAATGCGTTTATTCATTTCTAAATGTTCTGTGTAGCCTGACGTTATGGCGTCAGTCAGTGTGGACTGCATTTAAAAAGTGTTCTGCGTGCTAGCAGTGTACTTCTGAGCATTTCTACACCTTTATACTTGCTATGAAACGTTTTCTATGGAACCTGACATGACGTCACACACGCTGTACTCATGCTTTTAAAACCCGAGCATGTAATTAAGTACACATTTAAGCCAGACATTTAAAATTACACACTATAAGATGTTCTGAATGTTCTATGTAACCCGATATCCCTCAGCGTACCCGTGCTTTTAAAGTGCTGACTATAAAGCGTCTGCATCTGTAGAATTAACCAGGCATTAAAAGGTATTATGTTTACCATAAAGCGTTTAATAACTTGTTATAAGCGTTTAATATGCATGTTATACTTTGTTTTATGGCTGCACCCAGGATGAAGGGTTGATTTGTGCCTGGATTAAATATAATGGCTTATTACTGTAAGGTTTCTGGAAATAACATGCTGCAGTGCTTATAATGCATCTATTCAACTTCTATACTCATGAATATGTAGATGCACGACTAGCAACAGTTCACTTCAATTCTTTTTTTTTTTGCCCTTTATATAAAAGATTTAGTCGCTTCCATGATTTCTATAAGCCAGTTTATGTCTGAGATTGTCCTAATCCTGTCCATTGATGCACACAAAGAGAAAAGGAGGCCATCTTGGGCACAGGCCCTCGGTTTTTAAAGCGCTTCCACTACTTTTAAGAGAAAAACCTCGCTCCAATATTCCGTAAAAGTTCTTAGATCATATAGAAAAGCTGTCAAAAGGAAGCAGTTCCACACAGTGCCTGTTTACCACCGTGCCAAGCGTGTGCTGTAGGGATAATCTCCTGTGATGTGATTTTTGTCCTCAGCTTGAAGCTCCAGAGGGGACAGTATTAAGATGAATTTAGGACGGGGCTTTTTTTTTTTTTAAAGCATATATGAAGAAGCGAAATGCAGAAAGCACATAACCTGAACTCATCTGGTTCTTTTGCTTTCAGCTGGAAGCGAGAGCTCATCACATCGCGTCCTGAGGATCAGCCAGCTGGACGCTTTTGAGCTGGACGATGCCCTGGAGCAGCTCGTCTGGTCCCAGTTCTCTCGATGCTTCCAGCATTTCAAACCAGGCCTGCTGACTGGTGTAGAGCCGGAGCTCAAAGCTCTGCTGCAGCTCCTCGTGTGGAGATTCACCGTGTATTCCAGGAGCGCCACGGTGGGCCAGACGCTGCTCAACATCCGCTACCACAACACACTCATCGCTGGACAGAAGTACAGGTCTCTGAGCAGGCGGCAGAAGCTGTGGTTCGCTTTGCTCACGGTGGGCGAGAAGTGGTTGAAGGAACGTTCTCACAGCTTGTTCCTCAGCCACGGTGCGCATTCAGGCCTCCAGAGAGCACGTCAAGCTCTAGCCGTGGTTAGCAGCGCAGTTAAAGTGGCTAGCCTGATCAATTTCATGCTCTTTCTTCAAAGCGGGACGTTTCCCACTCTGACGGAGAGGATGCTCGGAGTGCGGCCGGTGTTCGTCCAGGATCAGAGCGCCCGCGAGATCAACTTCCACTACGTGAACCGGGAACTGCTGTGGCACGGTTTTGCCGAGTTCCTCATCTTTCTGCTGCCGCTGATCAACGTGTGGAAGCTGAAGACCAGCGTGTCTGCGCTGTTCTCCGTTTCTGATCATTCAAACCAGAAATCTGAGTCTGTCCAACGTCGCGAGTGTGGAATATGTGCCGAATGGCCCATCATGCCTCATTCCATCGGGTGCAGCCACGTCTTCTGCTACTACTGCGTCAAAAGCCATACGGCCGCCAACGTCTTCTTTACGTGTCCCAAATGTGGTGCCGAGGTGACCGCCTTACAGCCGGTCAAGTTTCAAATCGAAATGGCGGAAATGCAACAGACATGATGGTTTAAAAAAAAAAACCAGTCGTAGACTGTAACCATAATATGAACTTCTGTTCGAATCCCTGGAGACCGCCTCATTAAAGACTTGTGCCTTTTTGTTGGCATGAAATATGCAAGAAAAGGCAGGCGAGAGATGATCTCGATGATGCTTAGTTTCAAATTAAAACGATTTCTGTCGTTAATTTATTCCTGCTCATTAAAGTTTGATGAGGACTCGAGTATCAGAGGTCCACTTTTCCTCTCCCACGTTCACAGCCAGCGCAAATGAATAAACATCAAAACAGCTCGAGCGCCTGCACGTTTGCATCCCCAGTGAAGTGTGAAATTTGCACAAGATCAAGGAGAGGCCATGATGGGTTGGGATGGGATGCGGGGAGCGTGCGCGCGCACGTGTGTGTGTGTGTGTGTGTGTGTGTGTAGGAGATTGACAGACATCCCAGCGTAATCTCCTTGGCCTTCTGAAGTTTGCAGTAAATTGTAACCAACCCTAGTAGGTCTGTGTGTGCTTGTGGGTTTTTTGTTTTTTTTTAACCCATATTATGCACTAATCCTAATAATAACAGTGAAGATGGTTATTTATTCTGGCGCTAACCTTCTCCGATGAGCCATGCCTCCAGCAAAATGCACCCAAGTGGGCTTAGACCTGCTGGAAACTCCCACCTTGTTTTGATCGCATGGCCTTAATTGTTGATTGCCTCCGAAATCAATCAAGACTCCAGGCGTGATGGAGCCCGTGGTCTGTTTTGTGCATCTTTTGAAATTATTCTCCTGAAGTTTCTCAACAAAGAAAGCGCTCAAGTCTTGCTTTGAGCTTGTTATGCTAATGTACTGTTGCCCAACGCTACACTGCAGCCTTTGTTTTCATTCAGGATTAAAAAGACGTCCACTGGATGGTTTTCTACCATCGTGTACTTGCCTTTCCACGTAGAGAGAGAGATTTATATCTCCTTACAGGAGGTTTGTCACAGTAATGTATGCTGCTATGTTTTAATGCAGACAAAAAAGGTTCGACTAACACGCTCGCCGCTGCGTACATTACGTTAATGCGCATTTATGCAGCCTCGACGTGAAAGGATTACTGAAATTCAACACTCAAAGATGAATCACAAATGTCTTTGGCATTTCCTGTTCTTTTCAGTGCAGGATGTATGCACGCCGCTTAATCCCCCTGCCCCCAATACTTGTATAATACCTGATTACACAATGATGGCTCTTTTTAAGTTGGGTAAGTGTGTTGTGTGGGTGAGGATACTGCAGGTGAGACTGGAGAAGTAGTGACTAAGACGTGGGAGCGTTGGAGCCAAGGATAAAGTTATGCAGCTCGTCATATTTATTTAACCGTTGCTCAACTGTCCAATCACTGCAATTGGATCGTAATGCAGCGTGACTCATTTAGGGCATTTTGTGACATTTCACAATTTAATGGAAGAGGTGGTTGGGGGGGGGGGAGAGCGCTCCTCATTTGGTTCTTTCAGTTCTCAAAGTTTTCAAACTGTAGTTATACTGTGTTTCCTCTCGTACTTGTGGGTGTGGCCTGTTCAGCTTATTTTTTAAGCACTTCCTAGGAGTAGTAGCTACACAAGGCTTCTCAAACTAAATTAGTTCACCATAAAAATAAAATACCATATAAAGATCTCATCTCATTATCTGTAGCCGCTTTATCCTTCTACAGGGTCGCAGGCGAGCTGGAGCCTATCCCAGCTGACTACGGTCGAAAGGCGGGGTACACCCTGGACAAGTCGCCAGGTCATCACAGGGCTGACACATAGACACAGACAACCATTCACACTCCCATTCACACCTACGCTCAATTTAGAGTCACCAGTTAACCTAACCTGCATGTCTTTGGACTGTGGGGGGAAACCGGAGCACCCAGAGGAAACCCACACGGACACGGGGAGAACATGCAAACTCCACACAGAAAGGCCCTCGCCGGCCCCGGGGCTCGAACCCAGGACCTTCTTGCTGTGAGGCGACAGCGCTAACCACTACACCACCGTGCCGCCCACCATATAAAGATTTTTTTTTTTTTTTAATTTTTACTGTACAAAATTCTTTGACATACCCAAGCTTTCATCTCCTTCAGGAGCCTTCATCAGGGATGGGAAGTGATGTCATTCCTTGTGTGTGATTAGTTGTTCGTTCATTCCAGCGTCATTCTCAGATTTGATAAACGAAGCAGAAAACTAACAG
Organism: Neoarius graeffei; assembly: GCF_027579695.1. Taxonomy (NCBI): domain Eukaryota; kingdom Metazoa; phylum Chordata; class Actinopteri; order Siluriformes; family Ariidae; genus Neoarius; species Neoarius graeffei. The sequence goes on from NC_083587.1 coordinate 17,642,069, forward strand.
TCGCATGTTGTTCTGTCGCTTGCTAGCGTGAACATTAGACATGTAACGATTCACGCAATATTTAATTCAATTCAAGATATTGGGTTCCTGATTCGATTTCCTAAAATATTTCTGAAAAAAAAATTAAAAAAAAAAAAAGATTCCTGTCCTTATCAACTTTTAAATTAAAACTGTAGTTTTCTTAAATCAACAATAGTTTACCCAACTTTGAAAAGGTTGGGGTAAAATATACTCGCGCATTAACTGATTTTCCTTTTCTTAATACATTTTTAATGAACATTTGTTCTTCCTCAGTTTGCTTCTCTTTTCTTTATCTTCGAGCTGTCTGTAAAAAGAGAGCTGTGATTTTCTGTAAAGTCTGTTTGGACACAATCGCGCAGCGGCTGTCTCTTACATTTTACACACCTGTTTTGTGTTTTCATGGCATTAGAGCTGTTACTTCCACCTATAGTGATGTCAGGTGTATTCCTGCTATTGTACAGCTAAGATAAAAAAAACCCCTAAGATTATGCAGCCTGATCATAATCACGATATGTTTGTCATCAATTCGAACCCCCCCCTTGGTGTTTGTCCTGTTTTGTCGCATTGCAAGCTGGAATTAAAATGGATTTTTGGAGGGTTCGCACCATTTGATTTACACAACACGCCTACCACTTTAAAAGGTGAAAATTGTTGTTTTATTGTGACACAAGCAATAATTAAGATGAAAAAACAAATTGGGAGTGTGCGTAGGTATTCAATATTTTGTAGAGCCACCTTTTGCTACAATTACAGCTGCAAGTCTCTTGGGGTATGTCTCTATTAGCCTCGCACATCTAGCTACTGGGATATTTGTCCATTCCTCAAGGCAAAACTGCTCCAACTCCAAGTTAGATGGGTTGTGTTGGTGTACAGCAATCTTCAAGTTATGCCACAGATTCTCAATTGGATTGAGGTCTGGGCTTTGATTAGGCCATTCCAAGATATTTAAATGTTTCCCTTTAAACCACTCCAGTGTAGCTTTAGCAGTATGTTTAGGGTCGTTGTTCTGCTGGAACGTGAACCTTCATCCCAGTCTCAAACCTCTGGCTGACTCAAACAGGTTTTCCTCCAGAATTGCCCTGTATTTAGTGCCATCCATCTTTCCTTCAGTCCTGACCAGCCTTCCTGTCCCTGCAGATGAAAAACATCCCCACAGCATGATGCTGCCACCACCATGCTTCACTGTAGGAATGGTGTTCTCAGGGTGTTGGGTTTACGCCACCTATGGCGTTTCCCATGATGGCCAAAAAGATCAATTTTAGTCTCATTTAACCAGGGAATCTTCTTCCATGTGTTTGGGGAGTCTGCCACATGCAAACCCCAAACGTGTTTTCTTCAGCAATGGCTTTTTTCTGGCGACTCTTCCACAAAGCCCCGCCCACTCTGTGGAGTGTACGGCTTAAAGCGGTCCTATGGACAGATACTCCCATCTCCGCTGTGGATCTCTGCAGCTCCTTCAGTGTTATCTTTGGTGTCTTTGTTGCATCTCTGATTAATGCCGTCCTTGCCCGGTCTCTGAGTTTTGGTGGGCGGGGCCTTCTCTTGTCAGGTTTGTAGTGGTGCCATATTCTTTCCATTTTGCTATAATGGATTTAATGGTGCTCCGTGGGATATTCAAAGTTTGTGATATTTTTATAACCCAACCCTGATCTATACTTCTCCACAACTTTGTCTCTGACCTGTTTGGAGGCTCCTTGGTTTTCATGTTGCTTGCTTAGTAGTGTTGCAGAGTCAGGGTCCTTCCAGAACAGGGTGATTTATACAGACATCATGTGACACTTTGCACACAGGTGACTTTTTTTTTTTAAAGATTTTTTTGGGCTTTTTTTCACCTTTATTGGATAGGACAGTGTAGAGACAGGAAATGAGCGGGAGAGAGAGATGGGGAGGGATCGGGAAATGACCTCGGACCGGAATCGAACCTGGGTCCCCGGATTTATGGTATGGCACCTTATCTACCTGAGCCATGACGCCCCCACACAGGTGACTTATGAAGTGAATTGGTTGGAGCAGCTCTTATTTAGGGGTTTCATACGAAAGGGGGTGAATACTTATGCATACTCCAGATTTCTGTTTTTTCATCTTATTGTTTGTGTCACAATTTTTTTTTTTTTAAGTGTGCCTTTAAAGTGGTAGGCATGTTGTGTAAATCAAACGGTGCTAACCCTCCAAAAATACATTTTAATTCCAGCTTGTAACGCGACAAAGCAGGACAAACACCAAGGGGGATGAATACTTTTGCGGGGCACTGTAAATGTTCTTTTCTTTCTAAAAGGGTTAGATTTGGATTTTTCCTGAAGTATGCAGCGCTGTATACAGAAGAGACTTTATAGTAATCGAGTGATTGAGGGAATGAGTTCAGACAGAACTTTTTAGGATCATCAGTTTGTCAGGAATATTGAGGCGAGGATGTCAGGTAGCGCCAAAATAAAAATAAAAAACCGTTCCGTTCAGGAAGGAAAAAAGTTTAGCTAGTATGAAATTCAAAAACTCCAAAAAGGAGAAAAAAAGCCTTCGGTTTCCATGAGATCATGACCCTGACAAATAAATGTGTTCATCCCTGCCTACATTCTTCATCTGATTTCTTTTAGAGGCTAAAAGTAAAGAGGATCTGCTTCAGTCCTACTAGTGATGGCATTTAGCTTTTGTAGCCGAGCTGAACTGAGTTTTGACTTTACCTGCACTAAATATAGATGCCCTGTGAGGAGCTCTGAAAGTTTGATGTCTTGCTTGTTTCTTCACCATTTCCTCCGGTGTTTTGAGTTTCTACACATAGCACAAACCCTGAAGCACTACATCGCCTTGGTAAAACCTTCCACCTCCTAAATGCCAAAAACTATTCATACAAGTTTGAAAGGGAAAAAATGTCCACAGAAAAACCACAAATACAAAATAACTAAGGAATAAAGAACAATGTGGCGGTGTGATGAAGCGACGTTGACCGTTTTCCTCGAACAGCACATCCTGAAAGGGCTTATTCCTCAGCTATATTATCAGAGCAGTTTACCAACCATTACAATCTTTTATTTGTTAGAGAGCATCATGGTTTTTTATCCATTTATAGTTACGTTTAATATTGTAGAAGTTAGTTCCTGTTCTTACTTCGAATATAAAATCAATCGTTCCCTCACCAGCCTCAAAGTCTTTTGAAATTAAGAAGACAAAAATAAAAACCAGAAGGTGGTACAGAGAAACCACAACAAGCACAAACTCCTTCATCCTGAAGACTTCAGAAGAGTTACAGCTTTACCTTGGTAGGTTTGGGAACCGAATCTAAAAATGCCAAGTATTGGGAACTTGTAATAAAAAATAATTATAATTTCAGTTCTGCTTATGGATTCTCATTCGGACACTTTCGATACTTGGGGCGGCTTTCGGACCCGCAAAGTTTTGGAAGTCAACAGCTGACATAAAGACCTCGTTGTTCAAAGTGTCTGGTCTTAGCGTAGTTGTGAGATATGGGTTCTGACCTCTAACCTGCGTGAAGTTCTCAATGTCTTTCAAAGACGGTGCCTCCGAATCCTGTTGAATATCAAGCGGTAAGAGTCTGTGTGTAACAAAGATCTATATGCTGGGCGCAAGAGAAACAGTCGTCCCTAGCGGTCAAGGAAGGATGACTTTTGTTGGCCTCAGAAAAATCTCATTACCAAGCTCGCTCCTTGGACCCCTGAACATAGTCGCTGCGCAAGAAGAGGATGCTTAAGTAACCCTAACATTACATTAGAGGCATTTAGCAGATGCTCTTATCCAGAGTGACATACAGCATACCCACAGCAGCCGGGGGACCAGTTGGGATTCGGTGCCTTACTCAAGGGCACTTCAGCTATTCCTGCTGGTCCAGGGAATCAAACCGGAGACCTTTTGGTCCCAAAGCTGCTTCTCTAACCATTAGGCCATGGCTTAAACCTAACATCTGGCGAACTACAGTTGTGGTCAGAAGTTTACATACAGTGACATGAATGTCATCCTGGATATGAATGTCATGGCAATATTTGAGCTTTCAGTCATTTCTTTCAACTGTTCTTTTTCTGTGGCAGAATGATTGTACAGCATACAGCTTTAATTAAAAAAAAACACTAGAATTTGGTGCACAAGTTTTAATTTTCTTTGGGTTTTCTGAAATCAACACAGGGTCAAAAATTTCATATGCTCACTTAGATTATTAATTCAGAGGTGCTGAAACTTCCAAAATGTCTCTTATCTTGCCAAGGCCGAGGTCTCTTAACTTCCTGTTAGTGATCATGATTGATTACAGCTGGTAGCGTCTCTGTGCCTTCATAAAAAGGGCTTGTTTACAGCACTCATTGGATTGACCAACACACAGTAAAATGGGAAAGTCCAAGGAGCTCAGTGCAGATCTGAGAAAGAGGATTGCAGATATACACAGCTCTGGAATGTCTCTTGGAGCCATTTCTGAACAACTGCAAATTCCAAGATCAGTTCAAACAATTGTATGCAAGTTATTGTTATGTGGAGTCACTTTGCCAAGCCACTTTGCTTCAAGAAAACCCAAACTGTCACCCTCAGCTGAAAGGAAATTGGTTTGGATGGTCAGGAACAACCTGGGAACCACCATGGCATAACCCTGCCATGAACTGGAAGCTGATGGATCACTGTCTACAGTTCAGATCACCACAGACTAAGAGACTGCTATCCAAGAAATAACCCCCTGCTCCAAAATTGACACCTTCAAGCTTAACTCAAGTTTGAAGCTGACCACACGGACAAAGAAAAAGCCTTCTGGAGGAAAGCTGTATGGTCAGACGAGACAAAGATTGAGTTGTTTGGCCACAATGACCACCATGTACAGAGGGACACTGTACCAGCTGGTGGTGGTGGTAGGATCATCATGTCTGGGGCTGTTTTGCTGCCAGTGGAACTGGTTCATTGCACAAAGTGGATGGAATAATGAAGAAGGAGGACTACCTCAGAATTCTTCAGCGTAAACCATCAGAAACTTGAACACGACTTGGGAGTTACAACAAGACAATGAACCCAAACACGCATCAGAGCTGGTTGTGGAGGATAAAGCAGGCTAATATTAAGCTTAAAACAAGTCCTGACTTCAACCCTATTGAAAATATCTGAACCATGCTTCTGAGTCGAGTCCATTTCAAGAAAAAATTAATTGAACTCTACTAATTCTGCTAGAAGCTTGTTCATGGTAAACAAAAATGTTTGGTCAAGGTGAATCTTGCAAAGAGACTTTTTATCCAAATATTAGGTGTACTGTATGTATAATTTTTGACCCTGTGTTGATTTTAGAAAACTCAAAGAAATTAAAACTTGTGCACCAAATTCTAGTTTTATTATTATTATAGCTGTATGCTGTACAATCATTCTGCCCCAGAAAAAGAACAGTTCAAAGAAATTACTGAAAGCCCAACTATTGCCATGACATTCATTCTAACCACAAGTGTACATGAAGCTGCAGAAGACCGAGAAGCCTGGGTGAAACTTGTGGTTGTCGCCTGCAGATCACAGTCCCCGATCCTGACGATGGATTCCTGAAGACGATAACGTCTTGTTTTATTCTACGTGACAACCTTACACATCAATGCAACAGCATCATGATACAACCTAGCATCTACGATTAACATCACAATAGTACATTTTCATCCATCCATCCATTATCTGTAGCTGCTTATCCTGTGCAGGGTCGCAGGCAAGCTGGAGCCTATCCCAGCTGACTACGGGCGAAAGGCGGGGTACACCCTGGACAAGTCGCCAGGTCATCACAGGGCTGACACATAGACACAGACAACCATTTACACTCACATTCACACCTACGGTCAATTTAGAGTCACCAGTTAACCTAACCTGCATGTCTTTGGACTGTGGGGGAAACCGGAGCACCCGGAGGAAACCCACGCGGACACGGGGAGAACATGCAAACTCCACACAGAAAGGCCCTCGCCGGCCCCGGGACTCGAACCCAGACCTTCTTGCTGTGAAGCAAGAATAAGAACAAATATTTTTATCTGAGGGCGGCACGGTGGTGTAGTGGTTAGCGCTGTCGCCTCACAGCAAGAAGGTCCTGGGTTCGAGCCCCATGGCCGGCGAGGGCCTTTCTGTGCGGAGTTTGCATGTTCTCCCCGTGTCCGCGTGGGTTTCCTCCGGGTGCTCCGGTTTCCCCCACAGTCCAAAGACATGCAGGTTAGGTTAACTGGTGACTCTAAATTGACCGTAGGTGTGAATGTGAGTGTGAATGGTTGTCTGTGTCTATGTGTCAGCCCTGTGATGACCTGGCGACTTGTCCAGGGTGTACCCCGCCTTTCGCCCGTAGTCAGCTGGGATAGGCTCCAGCTTGCCTGCGACCCTGTAGAAGGATAAAGCGGCTAGAGATAATGAGATGAGATGAGATTTTTATCTGAACATTTGACTTTTTTGGAATTGAGAATCAGAATCGATCAAATTCAAATGATCCCCACCCCTGTGCCTCGGACACTGGAGGAGACGTGTTCAAAAAATTTGAACACCTCTGTACAGAAAACTTCACCAGATCAATGATTTAGGTGCAAAAAGACAACAGAGTAGGAACACGCCTTACCTGAGTGAACAGTGTCCCCTGCGCTCATGGAGTACCAAAGAGGAAAGGCACAAGCAGGAATTATGGGGGATTTACGAGTCCGTCTGCGCTGTAATGAGCCCGAGGTGAGGTGGGTTCCAGCCAGAGCCTGAGCTGCCCTCTCATTGATGTCTAATGCACACAAAATTGCGAATAATCTGCCGACATCCTTCCAGATGTCCCCTTGAATTTCCTGCGACTTAAGATGATTCCAAGCGCTTTGAAAGTTTTGATAACTTTTGCGAATTTGATTGAAGCCTTGCACATGAAGGAACGTGGCATTTTCTCAGTCATGCCATCTTCCGGAAACCAAAGCACGAGTTTGAAATTTCATTTTAATATTCCCAAAATATTAGCAGAGTAATAACGTTTGATTTCTTTCTGATGATGCAGAGCAACAAACCATTTTGCATTTCATTTTGATTTATTTAACGCGTGTTTGTGCGCGCTTGTGTATATTTTATCATCTGCCCCATTCTAAACCCCATCAGCCCAGATTAATGATTGATTTTGCAGTGAAAAATTCATGAATGGAAGTCAAACATGCGAGGCTTGTGCGTACACAGAGCAGAGAATTAACGCAACCCCACTAGAGGTTGATGATATTATGTTGTGGCAGGACGCCGGCTCAGTGTGAGCCCGAGAAATGGGGGGGAGGAAAAGAGATCCCTAACCCATAGTTCACCTGAAACATAATGACAGTATCCCACTGGATGTTTTAACGCAGAATCTTGAGCTTTCTGAGGAAATCATTTCCCCGTTTCCATGGAAACCAGAGTGCGAAAGGTGTCCATTTGTGAACTCCCTGCTGGAAAGCGGTGAAGTAGACGCGCCTGCACGAGATTAATTCGAGACACCAGGAAATAAAATAAATAAGTAAAAATAATCTGTTCTGTTTGCAAATTTTTTCACCCTGCAAAAAAACATGCATGAGGAAGGAAAACCGATTTATATCAAAGTGTTCCATGCAGAAATGATCCAATTTTGTGTGTGTGTGTGTGAATGATGAACTGAGCCAGGGGCTCTCCTGCACATGTGATGTTTCATACATCATGTGTCTCGGCATCATTTACACCGGACTGAATTGAATGAAGTCAGCACAAAAACCCAACTAGGACGATGAAGAGCTGTGGGGTGTGTGTGTGTGTAGGAGTGTAGATGTGAAGGCGGTGGATATGGAGGTGTCATAATATCATTTAGGCTAATTATCGAGTTTCTTTAGTTTGTTTTCATCAGTAGTGTTATGATCACCATTAACACGATTTGTGATTTTTTTTTTTTTTTTTTAATAGAAGTAGTGTCGTTATGGTCATAAGTCAGGTCAGTTTATTTGTATCGCACTTTTAAGATCAGATGTTGTTGCAAAGCAGCTTTACAGAAAAATAAAGACTAAACGTAGGAACAAATTTTCTCCTTAATGCATACATGTCAACCTATACGGAATGTCCATATTTTATACGGATTTGATTCAATAAACGTAGTATACGGGCGTACAAATAGTTATACGGATTCTTTAAAAAAAACTTCAATATTTATTTAGAGCTATAATCAATTCCCACGATGATAAAAGAGCGCATAACATTTACAAACGTACTGTACACCACAGACAGCCAGTAAAGAGTCTTATGAAATCGCGCGTTATCTTGTGGTAGCGAGACTTCGTTCCACTTTTGATCATGCGCACACCGCATTGCGAGAATCCCGCCAACCGGGAAGTAACATTTTGTTTGAAAAGCGTATTTCCACCTGAGCGACTTTCACTAGCGACTGAAAAGATTCTGAATGGGCACTCCGGCAAGATCAACACAGACACTTGCTGTGACATGCAGCCTAGTGAGGTATTGGTGCAGACTGCTAAAAAAGCTGTCATGGAGTACAATTCAGAACATTAGAGTGACACTTTGTGTTTTTGTCGAACACTGGAGCTTTGTATTCATTCTGAAGGTTTATTGTTATTAATATTGAATAAAAAGTAACTGGGATATATCATTGTTAATTATCGTTCAAATTTTGGGGAAATTATTTTAATTTGCTTCTTATACGGATTTTATAAGGGAAATACGGATTTTGGAGGTTATACAGGTTTGATTGACCAAAGGTTGACATGTATGTTAATAGTATGTAATTCAATAATCAACGTTAGTATGTGTGTGTGTGTGTGTGTGTATATATATATATATATACACACTTTGTATTTTTATGTATATAATTTTTATTGGTAGTATTAACTATAATCATCATAAAGAAATCATTTTGTAAGTTTTTTTTTTTCTTTCAGTGATTTTTTTTTTTTTTGTATTTTGCTTGTTTTATCAGTAATAGCATCAGCATCACATTTATTATTATTATTATTATTATTATTAAAACAGAATGAAGTGTGATATTCGGCTGTTTAGACTTCGTTTAAATCTGTCCAAGATGACCATACTTCTCCACGTTCCTCTCCCCCACCTGAAGCCCAGCAGCGCTTATTAACACACCTACATGAACGCTGGACCCAAACATCATCTCGTCCTCCGTGCACAGACTTGTCCTTTAGCGTGCGGTGACATTGCACTCGCCAGTGCCCTTGATATTCTCCGGCTGATTGCTTCCCATACCACAGCTGCGTCTCTGCTCCGAGCTCAGAGGCCTCTCAGTCCCTCTCTCTCACACACACACACCTCAACCACTTCCTGCTTCTGTAGCAATAACAGATTTATTATTAATAATCTTAATTATTAGGCTTCAGCTCACATTTCCTGTTAAAACTACATGCGGCCCAAAGCTACATCTCATCTCTCAATTTATTATTATTATTATTATTATTATTGAAGCCACTTCCACACTTCAAGAGCAAGAGAGGATAAAATAGAGAAAAGCAAAAGAAATTTTTAAATAGAAAAACTGAAAAAGAGAGAAATGAGAATTAAATGCACGCACGGTTTTTTGATATTCAATTCAGTACCGAGTATAAATGCATTATAATTTTACTACATGACAAACTTGCATTAAAACCTTTATGTAGCGTATTAGTTTATGGTTTAATGATCCTTACAGTATATTATACACACACTGATGTATACACTCGTGCAGGTGTAGGCTACGTTATATTCTCAATACTGGGATAAAAGCAATATAAAATTTATAGCTCAAATATTTATCGACAGTTACCATGTCCGTGCCCCTCATGCTGAGGTCTGTACTTGGGTTTGTGTCGCATCCCTGCATGCATTTCTGCATTTATCTCTTCAGGAGCAAACAGCGTGACCCAGAGCTTAAAGCACAGCAGCGTCAGGGGCTGCTATTCCCCCGGGGGCTCTCATCTTTTACTGTGCCATGACAGAAAATGGAGGTTGTGAGCGCAGAGTGCTGCATTAAAAACCCTTTACCCGTCGGTGATTTATAGTCGGCTGCCCCGCCGAGCCTACCGCACCGCTGCACCATCTTTCCTGCGACGAGCTGTTTGTGAAGTGCAGGAACACCACGCGGCCAGGGTGCTTCATCAAAAAAAAAAAAGCCACAGGCCACAAGATGGCCGCACATCTGGCGATTTAGCATTTCGGTGCTTACGCTCACCTCTTCAGGTGCAACACTTTTCACAAACATTAGGCTGAGGATGATGGAGTGCTGCGATCACAGGATTTCCTCCTTCACACGATAGTCGTGTCAATGAATATTTAAATACGACGGTTATACAGAACGGGGAAAAGGGACAGCTGTCATTACGCAACTCCATCTCGAGGAGTCTCTGTGAGACGACAGAGAAGAAGAAGGCCTAATTCCCTCCAGCCTTTTGTCCTTGAGACAGGCCAAGCCTTAATAGCAATATTCATTCATTCATTCATTCATTCATCGCGCAAAATTAATCTGCTCTCGCCCGCGCACATTGCTGCCTGAATGGTAATCGGACCCTTGAAAGCCTGAATGGGGACACGGCCTTCGGGGGGAGGGGGGGGGGGGCAGAAAGTTATTTTGATATTGATGAAAGACTATATTAAAATAGACAAGATAACCTTCAACACGGCATCAGAGAACATGAAGATCAGAGATACGCTGCTTAAATGACGGAGATGATCTCACACTCTCGTTCAATTCCTTTATCTCGACAATAAAGCGAACAGTCGAGAAGATTTGACTAAAGCTATGACTGTTTACAAATGTTCACAAATTAAGGGTGCACATAATTCTGCGTCAACAAATCCATTGGTCCGGAGTTGAGTTAAATGTGCACAGTGAGGAGTTAGTACTGAAATCACTATAGAGCTGTTCAGAAGTAACGTGGTGCGGAGTTCGCCGGGAACGAGCGCATCAGTTACGAACACTTCTGGACTCGAACTTTGAGGTTTCTTGCATGATATCAGCTTGACTGAGGATCGGTGTTACAGCACGAGAGTTAAAATGTTTATTTTGGCTGTAAATACGCAAAAAAAAAAAGAGAAAAAACCCCCTCCAGAATGCCATTCAAGTCCAATATTAAAAATATGTAAATATGACTATTAATCGAGGGCGGCACGGTGGTGTAGTGGTTAGCGCTGTCGCCTCACAGCAAGAAGGTCCGGGTTCGAGCCCCGTGGCCGGCGAGGGCCTTTCTGTGCGGAGTTTGCATGTTCTCCCCGTGTCCGCGTGGGTTTCCTCCGGGTGCTCCGGTTTCCCCCACAGTCCAAAGACATGCAGGTTAGGTTAACTGGTGACTCTAAATTGAGCGTAGGTGTGAATGTGAGTGTGAATGGTTGTCTGTGTCTATGTGTCAGCCCTGTGATGACCTGGCGACTTGTCCAGGGTGTACCCCGCCTTTCGCCCGTAGTCAGCTGGGATAGGCTCCAGCTTGCCTGCGACCCTGTAGAACAGGATAAAGCGGCTACAGATAATGATATGAGATGAGACTATTAATCGACAATTTGAGGACGTCAGAGGAGGCACAGCTTAACCTGAGACATTCTGTCTCTCAAAAGGAGCGCAGGTGGCCAAGTGGTTAGAGCGCTTGACCGCTAAGCCAACGGTCCCTGGTTCGAGCCTCGGCTCGACGGGGATCTGGGGCTCGCTCCCTGTCCACCCAGCAGTGAATGGGGACCTGGTGGAAACACTGGGGAAGTTAAAGGCGGCGAGGAAAGGAACTGGCCACCCTACCTCACTATGCCGATGGCCCAGGACAAGTGCGCTCTCTAACAGGCACTCCCCCAATGTACGAATCGTATACGGGACTCCCCTTTTTGTCTCTCAAAATCGTAATTTTTTTATGGATGAAGTTACAAACACTTAAAAGGAGCTGTAAGTGTAGCAGGTGTGTGCTTGATTAGTTTATCCTTCAAACCATCAGCATGTTTTCTTTACACGAGAGCACATCGAATTAACAAAAACACTGGAAAATATTTTAATTCAACACAAGACACTGAGTAAAATGCATGATATAACATTCCATATCTCACACACCTTGCACTTTCATAGCCTCGGTTTAATATCTCACGCAGAGGTGGACCAACTACCCAACTTCATTACTTAAGTTAAAGTACAGATCCCACTGGTCAAATGTGACTCCGATACAAGTGAAAGTTGTCCAGTCAAATTTTTACTTAAGTTAAAATACTGAAGTACTTGCTTTTAAAAATACATTTTCTGTCAACGCATCGTTGTATTATTGCTACAACACTTACAAAACCTAACGCCGTTACCAAAGACAGAAATGTGAATTCGCAAAATGAACGCATGCTGTGCATCATGGTGGTTTAACGTTAAGCTAGCTAGTCAGTGACGCTCCACCTGACATGCTAGCAAACTCTTTTCAAACTCGAAATCATACTGGGTAGCTAACGCAACTACTGTAGAAAAGAAAGATTTCTACATTCTGTTTATTTGGCAAGATTATGCTGAAACATATTTCTGAAAGGACTTCAGGTAAGTTAATGTTATTCATGTTAGCGTAACTCCGTTTTTACATGCTAACAGTGTCCAAGTTAACTAGCTACGTGTTAACGTTAGTCGTGGACAAGGCGATGGCAACTTGGCAGGCAAATCCATAGAACGTCATTTGACTAACCAGACTGCATAGCTATTGCAACATTATCGCTAGCTCTAAAAGCACAGACAACTTCATTACAAGCTTTCTCTTGGAATAAAACGTTTACATACCTTAATATGCTTCCACAGGTTGGACGGCGAGTTTTTGTAGGCCGTGACATGGTTCGTTTTAGGCAAAGATTTAAAATGAAACAAATCTTTAATCCTTTCTGAAAACTGAAACATGGGTTCATGGGCCATGAGTGTGTGCGTTCCCCTGAAGAACCGCCTCCTTCCATTCTAACATCAACTTGATCATGTTAAATAACGCTGTTGAGAAATAAGTGAGCTTGCTTTTATCCAGTCTATGGACGAGACGTGACCCTAGTGATTACTGATCGGCTGTCTCAGTGTCGTCTGCGGAAAAACCAATCACGTTTCAGAAAAGAAAAGAAAAAACATCCACTTTCAAAGCTGCTTCATAGTAACGAGGACTTTGACAGAAATGTAGTGGAGTGAAAAGTACGATGTTTGTCTTTCAAATGTAGTGAAGTTAAAGTCATAATTTTCCAAAAAAATAACTCAAGTGAAGTACAGATACTCAAAAAGTGTACTTAAGTACAGTACGCAAGTAAATGTACTTCGTTACTGTCCACCTCTGATCTCACGCCTTCATTAAGTTGTGGGCACATTAACTCATGACGAGAGCCTGATTGTAAAACACAAAATGCAATATAATAGAATCTGCTGGATCGAGTGCCATTTTAAGTGAATAACGATGATGGAAGCCATGTTTAATTAAGCCAAAGTTTGTAGCAATTAACGTTATAACGAAACTCGGACTACTCAGAGCAATATACTGGACTCCTGCCCGATTTATTTCAACACTCGCCATCTTGGCCTCTTGTTCATCAGTCCATATTTTCTATCCCTCTTTTTTTGTGTGTGTTTAAAGACAGTGGTCTAGCTTTTCTTGAAAAAAGAAAAGGAAAAAAAGCCCATCTCAGATGTTTGTACTCCAGGAAAATCTGGCAACCTTTGAGAAATTAATAGCATTTGCATAACCTGAATACAGAGCCCAGAAATCAACTTGCACAGGTGCAGAACCCGACTCCGACCATGAGGAACGCTCTCCGAGTAAATACTGATGCAGCGTTTGAGCCGAAGCCGTTGATTCTGAACACAGCTGGCAGTCTACACGGAATTAAGGTACAGTCAGATGTAATTATGTAAAATAGACAAGATACTGTTAAACATGCCTCACTAATTATCCTACATTAAATTACCATGTGATTAAGAAGTACAGCGTACTAGAGTTTCTGTACAGACACGCAAAACAAAAGCAGTGGATTGATTATTTATAGTTTCCGGACTACTTATCTGTCTCGTAAAATCAGCATCAGGAAGTTGAAGTGAATCTTCAGAGAGCATTGAGAGCCATGACAACGTGGCACTGTTCACCATGGGACTGGCAGCCAGCCGTCATGTCACTCTTCAGTTTTACTAAACACACAACCTATAGATAAACTGAGCAACAGAATAACTGAACTTTGGTGTCCATGCTGCACTGGAGAGGTCGTGTGGAAAGCCGTCGACTTTCTGCAGCCGGTCAATGCTTGGCCAGTGATGCGTGATGCTACAGCCGAGTGACTGAGGGCTGCAGATATACTTAAATGTCATACGCGGCCGTCTTGGGGTTTGCTCTTAAAAAGACAGATGGGTGTCGCGTGAGACTGCAATCGGATCATAAGGGTGGAAAAAATTGATTGATTAGGGGACACACAAACACACGAAATTCAGAATATGCAGCATCTTCTATCTGCTTTTTAGACCAATAACCCAGCTGGATGTAATTGCTGAGCCGCTTTATTAAGGTTTATCCAAGTTTATTGTGGTCATAATCCAGAGCAGGGGTTTAGCTCACAGTCAGAGAGTAAACAGAGCAAATCCATAAAGGAAGTGAAAAGAGAAGGAGAGAGAAATGTTCGAGTTACGGTCCAGAATTTGAAATAAATAAATGACGAGAAGCCTCCTCAATGGCAAAATTTGCATCTCGACTTAATTTTGTCAAATCTGTTTTGGTCCAATGTAAAACACTAGAAGGACACACTGCAAAAAATAAAAATCTTAGGAAGTTTATTTGTCTATTTTCAAGTCAAAACATCTAGCCACCCTTATTATAAAGACATAATTGCCCAACAAGCAAAACCTCATTGAGCTAGAAAGGCTAGTGTTTAGACAGTCTCATCTCATCTCATTATCTCTAGCCGCTTTATCCTTCTACAGGGTCGCAGGCGAGCTGGAGCCTATCCCAGCTGACTACGGGCGAAAGGCGGGGTACACCCTGGACAAGTCGCCAGGTCATCACAGGGCTGACACATAGACACAGACAACCATTCACACTCACATTCACACCTACGCTCAATTTAGAGTCACCAGTTAACCTAACCTGCATGTCTTTGGACTGTGGGGGAAACCGGAGCACCCGGAGGAAACCCACGCGGACACGGGGAGAACATGCAAACTCCGCACAGAAAGGCCCTCGCCGGCCCCGGGGCTCGAACCCAGGACCTTCTTGCTGTGAGGCGACAGCGCTAACCACTACACCACCGTGCCGCCGTGTTTAGACAGTCCATCTTGAAAATCTTGTAAAGACAAAATGTCTTGAAAAAGTCTTGTTTGGAGCACCTTTGAAAATAAAACAAGGGTTTTTTTAAAACAAGTAAGTACATTTTGGACATTTGTCAAATGCGGTTCATCTTGTTTCAAGAAAAAAAAAACAAAGTACTGTATGCTTGTTTTGGGAATAAATGAACTTTACTGAAATCTTTGAATCTAGTGCCCCCAAAATGCATTGTCGTGGCTCAGGTGGGTAAGGTGCCGTACCATAAATCTGGGGACCCGGGTTTGATTCTGACCTGAGGTTGTTTCCCCATCTCTTTCCCGCTCATTTCCTGTCTCTACACTGTCCTATCCAATAAAGGTGGAAAAGGCCCAAAAAAATGGCTAAATGTAAGAAGTACGATCTTGTTATAAGAACTATTTTGAGTTAATCAGATCTCGCATAATAAGTTCCCCAGTCTTATTTTGGAATTATTTCATCTAAAAACAGGTTAGATTTTTCATCTTACTTTAAGAAATCTTACCAAGTCAAATTTGACTAGTTCCATTGGCAGATTTTTTTCACCTGATTCAAGCAAATATGCTTTGTTTTAATCTTTTATCTCTTATTTTTGAAAGGCCATTTTTTGCAGTGCACTCAATATAGCGCGTACCTCCGCCAAGCCGCACACTCACATTTACATCAAAATCTAACCAATAGTTCCTCGGCCCACGGCCCGCCTTTCCACCACATTTCATCAACATTCGATCACTACTTTTTGAGTTACGTTGGGCACAGACAAAACAAACGAACGGAGGCAAAAACAAAACCTCCTCAAAAGTCAGTGGAGATCAAAAGCAACAGGAAGGAGTCTCCAGTGTCAGCGCTTTGTAACAGTCAGAGGTAAAGCTGCAACTTTTCAAACATGGCTTGGTTTTCCACACAGTAAATTTTACACTTTGTGGTTTTCATACATGTCAACCTATACGGAATGTCCGTATTTTATACGGATTTGATTCAATAAACGTAGTATACGGGCGTACAAATAAAGTTATACGGATTCTTTAAAAAAACTTCAATATTTATTTAGAGCTATAATCAATTCCCACGATGATAAGAGCGCATAACATTTACAAACGTACTGTACACCACAGACAGCCAGTAAAGAGTCTTATGAAATCGCACGTTATCTTGTGGTAGCGAGACTTCGTTCCACTTTTGATCATGCGCACACCGCATTGCGAGAATCCCACCAACCGTGAAGTCATAGACATATAAACATAGACGCCGCCTTCTGCGTAGAATCATACGTCATCCTCGCCGCCATATTGGATGTGGCAAAGTAGCGGAGAATAAAGATGCCTCATTCATGTGCTGCGTTTAACTGTACCAACAGGTTTACCGTCCAAACGAGATCACATGGGATTACCTTTCACAGGTGAGACTGGAAAAATACTTTTCATTGTATTTGGTCATTATAACGTAATTTTACGAACAGATTTTTCTGACTTTGTGGCTAATATGAAGTCTCGCGCATAATAGCCGCTCGGTGAAACCTGTCTCCAAACAACGAAGTATTTCCTTCGTAACTACGCTGATAACACTTTGTGTTTTTGTCAAACATTGGAGCTTTGTATTCATTCTGAAGGTTTATTGTTATTAATATTGAATAAAAAGTAACTGGGATATATCATTGTTAATTATCATTCAACTTTTAGGTAAATTATTTTAATTTGCATCTTATACGGATTTTATTAGGGAAATACGGATTTTGGAGGTCGGTTATACAGGTTTGATTGACCAAAGGTTGACATGTATGGGTTTTCTCAGGAACATGACAAGCTGTGTGGGTTTTTATACCCCCGCTCCGAAGGAGGGAGGGTGTACTGGTTTACCTCTGTCTGTCCATCCATCTGAAACACCCTTTTTCTCAGCAACCACAAATCATAGCCACTTGGTACCAAACTTCAGCTTGGGGTTCTATACCGTGTACACCGTTTTCAGGTCTGTCACACATCAACTTCCTGTTTACTGACTGAATGTATTTACAAAACATACAGGGTGGATTTTGACGCTATTTCAAGAAGCAAAACGCTATTTCAAAATGACAGTTTCCCAGGATGCTGTTTGAAATCCCTGGGGAGAGACACGCCTCTTTACTTGTTTCACGGTTAATTATTTGTTGAAGTCAACATTCATAATAAGTGTCCTATTCATTCGATCGCTTGCATTCTGATATAAACGAGAGTGGCGGGGGGATACGGAAGTGAGCAGTGACTCACAGTTCATCTTGTTTCCTTTTAAATTGTTTTGCAGATTCCACAATATTAAATGTAACTATAAACAGATAAAAACATACAGGACGCCTGAATAAACACCCAGCATTCTCACTGCAAAGCAGGAAACAAACTGCAAATCATTCCCAACCATAAATAACGACATTTTACACCACACACACAAACATTTCTGTTATTTAAAAGTTATCTAAACGTTCTTATTAATGAAGCAAAAACTATTAGGAAAATAATCAGTTAAAATCTTAATATTCAATGCACTCAGTATTATGAGATGTAGCATACAACCTGAAATCACATGATTTGTTCAAAGCTTTAAAATCATAGTTCTAGATGTAAACACTGGCCAGGTACAAACAAACAAACAAACAAACAAACAGTCACTCAATGTCCTGACTCATTTAACTGGGTTTCTTTTAGCAAACTGTGGTGTTTAAAATCTGCTACAACATTTTTTATTACAAAATATTTCCGTACAAATTAATTTTTCCAAAACATTTTTAAAAATTTGACATCAATTTCAAGAAATCCTAAATAACATCAGACAATATCTATTTACAACTATATCAAACAAAAATAACATCAATATCACAATTCAATAGTATAAAAAAGCCGATGTGTATTAAAGGAAATGAGATATGAGATATTAGTGTGGGGGCGGCACGGTGGTGTAGTGGTTAGCGCTGTCACCTCACAGCAAGAAGGTCCGGGTTCGAGCCCCGTGGCCGGCGAGGGCCTTTCTGTGTGGAGTTTGCATGTTGTCCCCGTGTCCGCGTGGGTTTCCTCCGGGTGCTCCGGTTTCCCCCACAGTCCAAAGACATGCAGGTTAGGTTAACTGGTGACTCTAAATTGAGCGTAGGTGTGAATGTGAGTGTGAATGGTTGTCTGTGTCTATGTGTCAGCCCTGTGATGACCTGGCGACTTGTCCAGGGTGTACCCCGCCTTTCGCCCGTAGTCAGCTGGGATAGGCTCCAGCTTGCCTGCGACCCTGTAGAACAGGATAAAGCGGCTACAGATAATGGATGGATGGATGGATGGATGGATATTAGTGTGAGCACTGAGGAATAATCTATAAGTTATTGAAATTTATCAGGATCAATTCATGTGTGAACCCAGCCGTACAGTTACAATGCACCGTGATCACTTCTCCGTCTTGTTTAACTAAGATCCAGGTCTTTAAAGGGGTTTCTGATGATCTTTGTGAATGATTTAGCTGAGAGATAAGAGCTAACACAAGTGAGAATCAAGCCAACTGTTTGTTTACACTTCAACTTGCAGCGCTTCGTTGTAAAGACACGAACGAAACCACACTTACACGGGCAAAAACAATACAGGATTCATTGGGCATCGATTTGATCCCGAGGTCCTTTACCCAGCTACATACAAAAACAGTTGTAAGCCTCCATACTCTTCCACACTTTCATCTGTTTTGCGGTGTAGAAGGACGTCTGCAACACCAGATAGTTGGAGATGTCGGGGAACTCGACTGAAGGGTAGTTTTCCAGATCGTATGACAAATCCTTCTTTCCCAGACTGTAGGGGTCGATTCCATTGCACATAGCAATCTTCTGAATATATCTAAAGCCAGCAGTGGCTTCTAGATTACGAGCGCATTCTGATAAGTTATCGTTAGTTGTTTGCACTACGGCAGCCGTTTAGACCACCAGCTCTTTAACTTTCGGTAAAACTGCTAGGAAAAGTCACGTGACTGAAACCCAGCAATTAGCCACATGATACATGACCTGTCCAGGGTGAACCCCGCCTCTGACCTGCAGTCAGCTGTGATTGGCTCCAGCTCACCTGTGACCCTCAGTGGATAAGTGGCATCTGATCCATTATGCTCTGGATGAAGCTGACGACAGATGAATGAATCATTCATTATGCTCCAAAGTTAATGAACTTGATGAGAGTAAAAACCACACACCACATTCTCACAAGTTTTTGTTGGGATTTCATGCAGAATCCCAGTCCTTACACACACACACACACATCTACCAAACAGCTCCGGTGTGAAACTAAAGAAGGGAGATGTTTTCTGCGTTGACTTACAGACATTTGTACTTGGACTTGTCTCAGTATTGGACATTGGTGCCACTAAATTTGATCTTGTGCATGATTGAAGCCAACTGAAGAAAAAGCTTGGAAAACGGATGGATGGTTTTTGGTCTCAATTTCATTTGGATTCAGTCATGACTTGGTTCCAATTAGGTCCCTTAAGACTCGGTCTTGACTCGATATCAGCTAGCCCTGGTCTTGGATTTGTCTTGAATAGCAGTCTTGACCACAGCTCTCGGTGGATTTCATGTGCTTGGCTCATTATCTTTATTAAACATGAAAAAGGACATGTTTAGAAATTTCTTTTGGTGCATCAGCTAAACCCTGCAGATCATGTTCTGGTCATTTTAACCCGAGAATAAAACGGATCATCGAAAATGGGAAAAATATCAATTGAAAATATCAAACTGACTGTTTTAAAAACAAACAGGTGAGTTTTATTTGCACACACCTGCTGCTCGGCGCATGAGAAGTATTTTTGTTGTTTTTGTCTTTACTGTTCCCCAGAAACATTCAGCTTTGGTTATGCGAAGTATTATTTTCTGTCTCAGCTGCCTGAAGTCAAGATGATCCAAATAGTGACCAGAACGCAACGCAAGGGATCGGAGAAGTCATCCTGGTTCTGATTCTCACACCTGAACCCTTCAATGAAATTCATTAATAATGTGGATAAATAATGCTGCAAGCTGGGAGCAAAATCAGGACACCATTTCTGACACACACACACACACACACACACACTAGAATGCTGAACAGGTCAATGTAGGAAAATATCCGCAATCAGAAAGCCCCATGTTTGGAAATCAGGATCTTTTCTTTCGTGTACAGCTCTGTGTAAATATTCAGCAGGGAGTCAGAAAAGCTTCCACTGCTTCAGATAAGACGAGACCAAACCTCAGCTTCATTCCTCCGGCGAACAGTAACGCTCAGCTATGTTCTACACCTTTCTAATGAATAAATGCATAACTTTTTACCCCCATTGCAAGGCAGATGTGTACGGCTCGGAGACACATTTTACAGTACGGTATGTTTGCAGTTTTTGGGGAACGGCTCCTCAAATAATATTAGAACATACAGTACGGTACATTCATGAATATGCTCATAAAGCTTTCTCTAACGCACCTCAAAAGGGTACAGAACCGTATGTTTACTTGTCTTTAGGGTTCGCTTATCTCCTTTACCTTTATGTTTTTGTCGAAAAAAAGGAAAAGAGGTTTCAGGTAGGCAATCGGGCCATGATGACGTTAAAGCAGAAAAGGTACAAAAAGTGTAGGTTTACGGGTACCACCACTGAAGGGTACAGTTTAGTTAGTACCCTTAAAAGAGAAGAGAATCCTTGACTTGCGAGTGACGTCAAAGCAAAATAGAAACCCGGCTGTCGGCCATGTTGGTGGAGATACAAATGCGGGGTCAAGCAACATTCCATACAAAACATAGTCACGTGTGCGCAACTCTCTTTGTTTTTCCACTGCTTTAAGCGTTCTTTTAGCGACGCCATATCTTTGTGCTGTATGTGGTTGTGGTCACAACGGTACTCGTGACCGTGACACGTTCCGATTGTGTAGAATTCCGTCCGTGATTCGGAAAGAAGGCGAGGAAACTCTGAGGCTGAGTACGGAGAGGAGATGAGCACGGCTGAACAACATCGGCAGGGCTGATCTAACAGACACTAAAACCAAAACAGATCGTGTTTGCAGTGATCATTTTATCTCAGATGAGATTCAAAAGGGGCGGCACGGTGGTGTAGTGGTTAGCGCTGTCGCCTCACAGCAAGAAGGTCCGGGTTCGAGCCCCGTGGCCGGCGAGGGCCTTTCTGTGTGGAGTTTGCATGTTCTCCGCGTGGGTTTCCTCCGGGTGCTCCGGTTTCCCCCACAGTCCAAAGACATGCAGGTTAGGTTAACTGGTGACTCTAAATTGAGCGTAGGTGTGAATGTGAGTGTGAATGGTTGTCTGTGTCTATGTGTCAGCCCTGTGATGACCTGGCGACTTGTCCAGGGTGTACCCCGCCTTTCACCCGTAGTCAGCTGGGATAGGCTCCAGCTTGCCTGCGACCCTGTAGAACAGGATAAAGCGGCTACAGATAATGAGATGAGATGAGATTCAAAAGCTTTCTCGATAATATCATGGAAGAATTTTATTTCGTGTTGCTAGAATTTTACTATAAAATGAGCGTTCTCCCTTGTCATGGCTCACTCGGTCATTGTGATAATTTTAACGTGTATTACCATTTCGCTTCTAGGAGCGCCAGCAAAATTATACGATAGAAACAATCCAGACTGGGCACCCACTCAGAAAATGGGCCATGTTTCGTCCAAGGTCGGACTTGATTCTTCGGCAGCCGAACCAGATAGAACGCGATATCAGGGTACTCAATGGCTGGTAGAAGTGTCTTCAGAAAAGTCTAACTTTTTAAAATAATATGGGTCAAAACCCACACATATCTATTTTCTCTTTGTATTGAATCTTCGCTTGAGTGTTCAGATCATGGTAATAGTGAGAAAATTCAGCATTGTTTACAGACACGCTATCAGCGGCTGCCGTCCTAGTCGCTTTGTAAATCCACCATCATGGCGGACGCTCATGACGGAGCACGTTTTGATCACATGGTTGTAAGTCATCTATAATTAAGGACAATGAGATAACAGACTGAGATGACACTAGATCATCTCACACACACACACACACACACACACACACACACAGAGAGAGGTTTGTCTTGCTATCCTTGCAAGAACCTAAATCTTTCCCAAACCTTCACCTCACTAACCAAAATGAAACTATTTTGGTTCTTTTCTTTTTAATTAAAGCGACAGAATTTTCAGCAAAGAAAAAGTTTTCCTCATGGGGACCAACCAAATGTCCCCAAAAGGTCAAAACTGTCAGATACCGTGGTGCTTGAAAGTTTGTGAACCCTTTAGAATGTTCTATATTTCTGCATAAATATGACCTCAAACATCATCAGATTTTCACACAAGTCCTAAAAGTAGATAAAGAGAACCCAGTTAAACAAACGAGACAAAAATATTATACTTGGTCATTTATTTATTGAGGAAAATGATCCAATATTACATATCTGTGAGTGGCAAAAGTATGTGACCCTTTGCTTTCAGTATCTGGTGTGACCCCCTTGTGCAGCAATAACTGCAACTAAACGTTTGCGGTAACTGTTGATCAGTCCTGCACACCGGCTTGGAGGAATTTTAGCCCGTTCCTCCGTACAGAACAGCTTCAACTCTGGGATGTTGGTGGGTTTCCTCACATGAACTGCATCGCTTCAGGTCCTTCCACAACATTTCCATTGGATTAAGGTCAGGACTTTGACTTGGCCATTCCAAAACATTAACTTTATTCTTCTTTCACCATTCTTTGGTAGAACGACTTGTGTGCTTAGGGTCGTTGTCTTGCTACATGACCCACTTTCTCTTGAGATTCAGTTCATGGACAGATGTCCTGACATTTTCCTTTAGAATTCGCTGGTATAATTCAGAATTCATTGCTCCATCAATGATGGCAAGCTGTCCTGGCCCAGACCATGATACTACCACCACCATGTTTCACAGATGGGATAAGGTTCTTATGCTGGAATGCAGTGTTTTCCTTTCTCCAAACATAACGCTTCTCATTTAAACCAAAAAGTTCTATTTTGGTTTCATCCGTCCACAAAACATTTTTCCAATAACCTTCTGGCTTGTCCACGTGATCTTTAGCAAACTGCAGATGAGCAGCAATGTCCTTTTTGGAGAGCAGTGGCTTTCTCCTTGCAACCCTGCCATGCACACCATTGTTGTTTAGTGTTCTCCTGATGGTGGACTCATGAACATTAACATTAGCCAATGTGAGAGAGGCCTTCAGTTGCTTAGAAGTTACCCTGGGGTCCTTTGTGAGCTCGCCGACTATTACACGCCTTGCTCTTGGAGTGATCTTTGTTGGTCGCCCACTCCTGGGGAGGGGAACAATGGTCTTGAATTTCCTCCATTTGTACACAATCTGTCTGACTGTGGATTGGTGGAGTCCAAACTCTTTAGAGATGGTTTTGTAACCTTTTCCAGCCTGATGAGCATCAACGACGCTTTTTCTGAGGTCCTCAGAAATCTCCTTTGTTCGTGCCATGATACACTTCCACAAACATGTGTTGTGAAGATCAGACTTTGATAGATCCCTGTTCTTTAAATAAAACAGGGTGCCCACTCACACCTGATTGTCATCCCATTGATTGAAAACACCTGACTCTAATTTCACCTTCAAATTAACTGTTAATCCTAGAGGTTCACATACTTTTGCTACTCACAGATATGTAATATTGGATCATTTTCCTCAATAAATAAATGACCAAGTATAATATTTTTGTCTCATTTGTTTAACTGGGTTCTCTTTATCTACTTTTAGGACTTGTGTGAAAATCTGATGATGTTTGAGGTCATATTTATGCAGAAATATAGAAAATTCTAAAGGGTTCACACAAACTATCAAGCACCAATGTACACATCCCTATCTTAAAGATATAAAAATACCCCCCCCCCCCCCCCCCCCCCCCACACACACACACACACACACTCTTATGTTCTTTTGTGTGTCTTGGGGTTTTAAAGGACACTTGGACGAGAGCAGGACTGCATCCACCTCCAACTTTATTTCCCAAATACTCGAGTGCTTGTAAAAATCCAAGCCAACGCTGAACAGAGCAGAGATATAAAAGCTGACAGGTTTACTGCTGTTGATACGGTGTTGTTTAGAGACTTAGAAACAATTAACACTACGTTGTCTGGAGTCTTATTTTTCAGTGTGCAGGCCTTAAGATAAGAGACGGAGGAGGAAACCCACCGGAGATGATTTATCACAGGCTTAACAGCCTACAGAGCGCACGGGAGTTAATTATCTCAAGGAAAATCTCAAGGAAAGTGCAAAAGTTTGTGTCCTCCTTAGTTTTGGGGTCATGTAAAAACATCTGTTCTGCAAAAGCCCTGAACCACAAGTTGTGAGAAGAAATATTCATGTGATTTTGACTTAATAACTCGTTATTCTGATCTATTATCATCATCATTACGTGATTTTTATCAACAGATTAACATATTAAACAGACAGAACTCCATAATGATCAATAAATTACCAGACATTAGTGAGTCAAATTAATTCCAGGAAAGCAACATCTGGATCACTTACAATCTGGAAATCAGCATACAGAATAAAAACTGTCATGATTTTACAGCGAGACGGCCTTTTGATTTCAGAAAGTCGGTGAAATTTAGTTCCCTCTGAAATGTGGTCATTGTGATATATGTTTATTTTTGTAAAATCTCACAAAAATATCAGGCCATTCTGTGGCTGGGAAGTTATTTAATGATGTCCATGAAATCTCTCGCTTCACGCAGTCAAGCAGACAGAGGAAGTTCG
This sequence comes from Neoarius graeffei, assembly GCF_027579695.1. Classification (NCBI taxonomy): domain Eukaryota; kingdom Metazoa; phylum Chordata; class Actinopteri; order Siluriformes; family Ariidae; genus Neoarius; species Neoarius graeffei. The sequence continues at coordinate 17,666,976 of NC_083587.1, forward strand.
TGTGTGTGTGTGCGTGCACAGGTTTACCTTTGACCGTGCACTGACAGTTCCATCATTCTGTCGCTAAACACCGAGATGCTCGCTGACTGCTGATATTTATTAGCTTGATATTTCCTGCATTTCCTTTCCTTTGTGTACAGTATAACATAACGTCTTTTCTTCTCGCTTTCTTTCCGTTACTGTAGTCGGTCTTTCACGTTTCATTCGCACACTCGCGTCCTCCGTTTTTCTCTCCTGTTTCAAATTTGTATCCCACAATGCCTTGCGTGAACGGGGAAAGCCCACCATGTGACGTAGTATCTTGAATTGGGCCATGGTGAAGCAGGAAAAAATAGCGGCGAATTTAAGGCCACGTGGAGATAAATTCATTAATTGTTCTATTTTTTATTTTTAAACTAATAAAATTGGAAGCCTGTGATGGGAATTCAGTAACTTTCGGTCCACTAAACAAAAATAATTGGGTGTTGGGGAAAATTCTTTTTATGACCTGCACTTAAGAAATCTGAAGGGAGTCTACCTTTAAGCTAAAATTTGTTAAATGGTCCTTACTGATAGGATGAAGGGTGTTCAAAAAGATAATATATCAAAATACTTTAATGTATTATTAAGTCAAAATAATGACATATTAAGTCACAAAATAAAGATGGAACACATCAGTATTACTTTTCACAGCTCGTGCTTTAGAGCTTCCATACTTTCTCCTGTTTATCAACAAGAATGAAACGTCACATCATCACAATGCAAAATCAACACTTTGGAAAGAAACAAACGTTGATCCTCATTGGGAACATTGTGGATCTGGAGTCTATCCCAGGAACGCCGTGTGTGAATCAGGAATGCACCCTGGATGTGACTCTATTCCCTCACGGTATCATGTCTGATCTCATTTTGTTTTTAACAGTGCACCATTTTAGCCATTATGTCACTTCCAGTAATGAAGGACCATCTGTGAAACCTGACATTTTGGCCAGGGAGGGTGCACAAACTTTTGCACCTGACTGCAGAGAGGCAGCTAATCAGCAATATAATAATAATAATAATAATAATGACAATAATAGGCGGCACGGTGGTGTAGTGGTTAGCGCTGTCGCCTCACAGCAAGAAGGTCCGGGTTCAAGCCCCGTGGCCGGCGAGGGCCTTTCTGTGTGGAGTTTGCATGTTCTTCCCGTGTCCGCGTGGGTTTCCTCCGGGTGCTCCGGTTTCCCCCACAGTCCAAAGACATGCAGGTTAGGTTAACTGGTGACTCTAAATTGAGCGTAGGTGTGAATGTGAGTGTGAATGGTTGTCTGTGTCTATGTGTCAGCCCTGTGATGACCTGGCGACTTGTCCAGGGTGTACCCCGCCTTTCGCCCGTAGTCAGCTGGGATAGGCTCCAGCTTGCCTGCGACCCTGTAGGACAGGATAAAGCGGCTACAGATAATGAGATGAGATGAGATGACAATAATAATAATTACAAATATAAAAACAAATTCAAGTAGCTTTGTATGTTTTATCTGATGATGTTACGTTTGTACGTGTCTCACATTTATTTCCGTGCACTCGGAGTTATTCATTTATATATTTATTTATTTGTTCTGTGAAAATCCATTTCTAGAAATTACTCATATTACTGAAATAACGCGGGTTTATTGGGGGCATCGAGCAGATGTGTCACTGTTCCTTGAAAAAAATAGATAATAAAATTAAATAAAAATCTCCGTATATCAAACACATCTCACATACAGGGTTTGTGGCAAAGTCTATCTATCTATCTATCTATCTATCTATCTATCTATCTATCTATCTATCTATCTATCTATCTATCTATCTATCTAAACTATCCAATGCTATATGATGTACTAAACAGATGCACGTGGATTCCTGACACTCCTCACACGCTACACTTGAATTTTTCCAAGAAGTGCCCATGAAAACCTTCTTTCTGCACATGATGCATTCCCAAAATAAATTAAAAAATGATCCGTACACAGAGATACAAAGCAGAGAATGCAATTTAAAATCTGCAAAACAAAGTGCTGCCTAAATGTAGCTGACACTGCAGGCGTTCGGAGGCTTCGCTGTTCCTGTTTAGATGCATGGCCTCAATGAAAGTGTCTGGAACATCAGGAAAAAAGAAGCGTCACGTGGAGGAAATGAGATGTTTCTGTGTGAGCAATGGCAGGATAGAAGTGGATCTATCTGTCTAAAGTAATAGCATCCTATCAACCTTCATCCTGATTCATTTGGGATGCGGAAAAAAACAAGCGAGCAATCTGGCTGGAAAAGTCCCAATAGGAATAAAAACACCTTCTTTGTTCCCTGTGTGTGTTTCCTCCATGTTGCTCCATGTGGATCCCCCCACACACACACACACACCTCCCAGCTTTCATTTCTCACACACTCACAGCCTTGTTGACAATGTGGTCTGTGGTGAATATTGGCAATATTATTATGACTATGAGTGAGTCTCGTTCAAAACACAATCATTTCTCAGGTACCTCGTATCTACAGTCCTGTGCAAAAGCCTTGGGCACGTGTAAAGAAATGCTGTAGAGCAAAAATGGCTTAAAAATAATGAAATGAAATGTTTCAGCATTTAAAAAAATACTATAAACAGGAAGTAGTAAGCCATAGTAACTGAAACAAAGTCAGTATTTGGTGTGAGACGACCCTTTGCTTTAAAAAAGTAATAGTAGTCTGAGGTCCAGTGAGTGCAGTTGTATGCGGAAATGAGCTGTAGGTTTTACTGAGCGTCTTACAGAACCAGCCGCGGTTCTTCTGGACTCTTTGACTGTCCCACTTCATTTTACACCAAGACCCAGCAGCCTTCATTACGTTTTCTTTTATAATCTGAAAAGTGCTCTCTTCTGGAATACGCTGCTCAGATACAAACTTTATTTTTTAATTTTCTGTAACATTTAGTTTTGTGCTGGACAACAAATAAACGTTTGGACTCTAAAATGTTTGTGTCATGTTTTGACTCAATGTAGAAGTCATAAAATAGAAATCTATAACAAAGTTTGTGTGAAAAAAAATGGTGATTTTTGCACAGTACTGTATCACCCTGAAGCTTGTTTTATTATTATTATTATTATTATTATTATTATTATTATTACACCTGAAACTGCCAGGAGGATGTGATTCTAGTCTGTTTAAATATTTACAGAGCAGAAAATCACTGTTTAAAAATCATTACTCGGAGTCTAATTTGAGGTAAATAAAATGCAAAATTCTAAAATTCAGCTTAGTTGTGTAAAGAAAAGCAAAAAACTCATTTAAAATGGATTCACACTGCACGGATGGTTTTCTGGATGAAGACGAACACTTGAGCGACATCTCAAGCTGAACTTACAGTCACATGCAATATGCAGTGCCATGCTTCTCTCTTACTTTTGAACGTCGAACGTGAGGAAAACACCTATTTAATGTTTGAGTTAGCGCCTCAGCTGTTTGGACGTATGAACTGCATGACAACTTAGTACCTCTCTCTCTCTCTCTCTCTCTCTCTGTCTTTGTCCTCGGCCGCAGCCACTGAGGAAGCTCGTCTCGGTCCCTCGGTGTCCTCACCTGGTTCCTCTATAAGTGAGCACACAGGAAGTGATGGGGTTACCCACGTTACCGGTGTACTTCTGTGGATGAGGGCCGTCTCTCTCTCTCTCTCTCTCTCTCTGTCTCTCCCTTTCACTCCCTCCCTCTCCCCTCCTCTCTCTCTCCCGCTCTCTGTTTCTCTCTCTGTATCCCCTCTCTCTCTCTCTCTCTCCCTCTCTCTCTCTCTCTCTCACTGTCTCCCCCTTTCTCTCTCTCTCACTGTCTCCCCCTTTCTCTCTCTCTCACTGTCTCCCCCTTTCTCTCTCTCTCACTGTCTCCCCCTTTCTCTCTCTCTCTCTCTCACTGTCTCCCCCTTTCTCTCACTGTCTCCCCCTTTCTCTCTCTCTCTCTCTCTCACTGTCTCCCCCTTTCTCTCACTGTCTCCCCCTTTCTCTCACTGTCTCCCCCTTTCTTTCCCTCCTTCTCCCCTCCTCTCTCTCCCTCTCTGTTTCTCTCTCTCCCCTTTCTCTCTCTCTGTCTCCCCTTTCACTCCCTCCCTCTCCCCCTCTCTGTTTCTCTCTCTCTGTCTCCCCCTTTTCTCTCCCCTGCTCTCTCTCTCTCTCTCTCTCTGTCTTCCCCTTTTCTCTCCCCTGCTCTCTCTGTCTCCCCCTTTTCTCTCCCCTGCTCTCTCTCTCTCTGTCTCCCCCTTTTCTTTCCCCTGCTCTCTCTGTCTCCCCATTCTCTCCCCTCCTCTCCCTCTCTCTGTTTCTTTCTCTCTCTCTCTCTCTCTTTTCTCTCCCCCTCTCTCTGTCTCCTCTTCTCTCCCTCCCTCTCCCCTCTCTGTCTCCCCCCTTTCTCTTTCCCTCTCTCTCTCTGTCTCCCCCTTCTTCCCCCTCCTCTCTCTCTCTCTCTCTCTCTCTCTCTCTCTCTCTCTCTGTCTCACCCCTTTCTCTCCCTCTCCCTCCCCCTTCTCTCTCTCTCTGTCTCCCCCCCTTCTTCCCCTCCTCTCTCTCTCTGTCTCCCCTTTCTCTCCCTCTCTCTGTCTCCCCCTTCTTCCCCTCCTCTCTCTCTCTCTGTCTCACCCCTTTTTCTCCCTCTCCCTCTGTCTCCCCCTTCTTCCCCCTCCTCTCCCTCTCTCTCTGTCTCCCCCTCTTCCCCCTCCTCCCTCTCTCTGTCTCCCCCTTCTTCCCCCTCCTCTCTCTCTCTCTCTCTCTCTGTCTCACCCCTTTCTCTCCCTCTCCCTCTGTCTCCCCCTTCTTCCCTCTCCTCTCTCTCTCTGTCTCACCCCTTTTTCTCCCTCTCCCTCTGTCTCCCCCTTCTTCCCCCTCCTCTCTCTCTCTCTCTCCCCCTTCTTCCCCCTCCTCTCTCTCTCTGTCTCTCCCCCTTCTTCCCCCTCCTCTCTCTCTCTCTCCCCCTTCTTCCCCCTCCTCTCTCTCTCTGTCTCCCCCCTTCTTCCCCCTCCTCTCTCTCTCTCTCTCTCTCCCCCTTCTTCCCCCTCCTCTCTCTCTCTGTCTCCCCCCTTCTTCCCCCTCCTCTCTCTCTGTCTCACCCCTTTCTCTCCCTCTCCCTCCCCCTTCTTCCCCCTCCTCTCTCTGTCCCCCCTTTCTCTCCCTCTCTCTGTCTCCCCCCTTCTTCCCCCTCCTCTCTCTCTCTCTCTCCCCCTTCTTCCCCCTCCTCTCTCTCTCTGTCTCCCCCCTTCTTCCCCCTCCTCTCTCTCTGTCTCACCCCTTTCTCTCCCTCTCCCTCCCCCTTCTTCCCCCTCCTCTCTCTGTCCCCCCCTTTCTCTTCCTCTCTCTGTCTCCCCCCTTCTTCCCCCTCCTCTCTCTCTCTCCCTCTCTCTCTCTCTTTCTCCCCCCTGTCCAAAGCTATAACTTTAATTTTTCTGATACCTTCAGGACAGATGAATTTATGCTTGTGGTTTCTTGACACACTGTGTGTTGTTCTTTTTATCATCTGATACCTTTCAAGAGAGAAAAAAGAAAGGATGGTGCGGGAATGACTGTTTATAGCTGCTATAACATAAGCAACAACAGAAACTAACTTGTTTCATGGATGGTACAACATGAAATGTAACTATAAGCAGATAAAAATTATGATGTGTTGTTCTTTCATGAATAAAAGAACTGTCACTGTTGGCAAATTGCTGTGGTGTAAGAGGAATAAAACACTTCAGGATCCTACAGTCGGATCCTTAATTTCCTGTGGGAGGGTTTTATTCCTTACGGGTACGGTTTTATAAATCTTATCAGTCGCACTTTCTGATACGGATTATCTGTCTGAGGGAAAGCTTAGAGGTTCTCCTGTACATAGAACCGTACATCCCTGTGTTTCTATATCACAAAGGGTTCCAAGTCAAACCCATTGAAGAAGCAAAGACCTTCAAGTGAAGGTTGCTTTCCTTTACATAGCTGTTGGTAGATGCTGTTGGTTTTGGACCGTCCCGGATGAGAGATGATCAACATGGAAGAAACACGGTGATGTCTTTGGTTATGGTTCCAAAACATCACACTGTGAGGAGCTTCAAAGATGGCTGTTGTCACGGTCTTGCGATCAAAGCGAAAATCCTGACAGCGTCAGAAATTTAGGATGACCACCTCACAATGTGACTACTGCTATGACCTGCGTAAACTAACCAACCAATCAGAATGCAGCATGAAATGACGCACTGATCAACACGACACAAACCAACAAAGGCTTAGCTTCATTTTTTTAACACTATAGTGGACATGTGGTCGAAGCCCACAGTTCACGAGGTGTGCAATTTGTACAGTTTACGCATGCATTCATCAAAGTTGATGCCGTAGATCCATGTCACGTAGTGTGATTTACAATAAACTTACACGATTGCGGAAATCTCACGGTCTGTATGCGACAACACGAACAAATTTGCGATTACAAACTATTTATATGAATCAGTTTAAGATTATTTGATCTTGTCTTCTTCTTCAGTTGATGAGGATAGGTTGAGCCCCATGAGTCTATCAGGCCTCACCCAATGGTCCAACAGTGGCAGCTTGGTGGTGTTGGGGTGGGGCTTGAACCCCTGACCCTCCGATCAGCGACTCGTTGAGCAACCATGCAGCCAACTCTGTATGCTCACTAAGTCCACAAATTCATCTCCACTACCATCAAATAAATAAATAACCAAACAAATAAATAAATAAACCGTTCTAAATAGACACAGTCATAAATAACGAGTAGTTATTTTGTGCTCAGGTGCATCGTGCTAAATGAAACACAGGTGTTTGGAACAGCGCAAGTTTATGAATCCAGGACTGGAATCTAAAATAGCTCTCAGGACAAAGTGGTTTGGAAACACGGAGGAACAAGATTAAAAAGTTGCAGAAATAATGTGCAAGTTGTAAAACACGTTTCTCAGCTGGTGTTGCCATTTTGGGCTGAAATAATTAAGACATTGCGAATTGTATTATATTACTGTTGCTGTTGTTATAACACCTAAGATGCAGCGTGAGTGTGAAGCTGTTCAGGACGTGTTACTCGGTGATTACGCTGTAATTTGCTTCTTAGTGTGTTTGTTCTTACACTCGTCCTCTTTCTGAGGTTAGGTTTAGAAAATGAGGGTAATTGCTGAATGACAGCATGTGGCATATCTCACAGAGTCACGGAGTCACGCCAGGCCACAGCAGAAATGTGCATGGGTTTGGGGGTTTTGTTTTGTTTTTTTGTGTTTTTTTTTATGGCATGGCCTACAGCTGATGGATTTTCTCGGGATAATACAATGTTTGGACCAGTGAATGAGGGATTAAGCAGGAATGATACATTCCCATGTGCGGAATTTAATTAGAGCGGGATCTGTGTAAATGAAAGGCCCGGGTTCAGGGAGCTAAATGCAAGAATTAGTATTCTACACATGGGAATTCAATGCAAAGAAAAAAAGGGGGAAAAAATCCTATGCAATCACTTTTTATTTAGTTTACTCCCCTGGATCTGGCGCAAAAAATATCAACAGCATGTCGCTAGGCATTAACATCAATACAGTCCTGTATGAGACTGTACAAGTGCTATCATACGGCTATAATAAACCTTCAATATGCACAAGCTAATTATCTGTTTCTCTGGGCTTTATTGATGAAACCATTTAAAGAAAAACACACTGCGTGTGATTCAACGCTGCCTCGTCGTGACACCATGCCTCCAGTCAAAATCTTTTCCACAAGCTGATTTTTTTTTTTTTTACATAAGACAAAACAATACTGGATGAAATTACATAAACACGTCAATCATTTTTTTCAGATTGAATTTCTGAACAGAAATACGTTTGGTCTCGTTTTTTTACTCGCATGTGAAATTTACCAACTTGTCTTCTCATATACAGTGGTGCTTGAAAGTTTGTGAACCCTTTCGAATTTTCTATATTTCTGCATAAATATGACCTAAAACATCATCAGATTTTCACACAAGTCCTAAAAGTAGATAAAGAGAACCCAGTTAAACAAATGAGACAAAAATATTATACCTGGTCATTTATTTATTGAGGAAAATGATCCAATATTACATATCTGTGAGTGGCAAAAGTCTGTGAACCTTTGCTTTCAGTATCTGGTGTGACCCCCTTGTGCAGCAATAACTGCAACTAAACGTTTGCGGTAACTATTGATCAGTCCTGCACACCGGCTTGGAGGAATTTTAGCCCGTTCCTCCATACAAAACAGCTTCAACTCTGGGATGTTGGTGGGTTTCCTCACATGAACTGCTCGCTTCAGGTCCTTCCACAACATTTCCATTGGATTAAGGTCAGGACTTTGACTTGGCCATTCCAAAACATTAACTTTATTCTTCTTTAACCATTCTTTGGTAGAACGACTTGTGTGCTTAGGGTCGTTGTCTTGCTGCATGACCCACCTTCTCTTGAGATTCAGTTCATGGACAGATGTCCTGACATTTTCCTTCAGAGTTCGCTGGTATAATTTAGAATTCATTGTTCCATCAATGATGGCAAGCCGTCCTGGCCCAGATGCAGCAAAACAGGCCCAAACCATGATACTACCACCACCATGTTTCACAGATGGGATAAGGTTCTTCTGCTGGAATGCAGTGTTTTCCTTTCTCCAAACATAACGCTTCTCATTTAAACCAAAAAGTTCTATTTTGGTCTCATCTGTCCACAAAATATTTTTCCAATAGCCTTCTGGCTTGTCCACGTGATCTTTAGCAAACTGCAGACGAGCAGCAATGTTCTATTTGGAGAGCAGTCTTTCTCCTTGCAACCCTGCCATGCACACCATTTGTTGTTCAGTGTTCTCCTGATGGTGGACTCGTGAACATTAAGATTAGCCAATGTGAGAGAGGCCTTCAGTTGCTTAGAAGTTACCCTGGGGTCCTTTGTGACCTCGCCAACTATTACACGCCTTGCTTTTGGAGTGATCTTTGTTGGTCGACCACTCCTGGGGAGGGTAACAATGGTCTTGAATTTCCTCCATTTGTACACAATCTGTCCGACTGTGGATTGGTGGAGTCCAAACTCTTTAGAGATGGTTTTGTAACCTTTTCCAGCCTGATGAGCATCAACAACGCTTTTTCTGAGGTCCTCAGAAATCTCCTTTGTGCGTGCCATGATACACTTCCACAAACGTGTTGTGAAGATCAGACTTTGCTAGATCCCTGTTCTTTAAATAAAACAGGGTGCCCACTCACACCTGATTGTCATCCCATTGATTGAAAACGCCTGACTCTAATTTCACCTTCAAATTAACTGATAATCCTAGAGGTTCACATACTTTTGCCACTCACAGATATGTAATATTGGATCATTTTCCTCAATAAATAAATGACCAAGTATAATATTTTTGTCTCATTTGTTTAACTGGGTTCTCTTTATCTACTTTTAGGACTTGTGTGAAAATCTGATGATGTTTTAGGTCATATTTATGCAGAAATATAGAAAATTCTAAAGGGTTCACAAACTTTCAAGCACCACTGTATTTTTAAAAAACATGTTCACTGTGATATTTGTCAACATACAGTTAACACCAGCAGCTCTGACTGTAGTGCAGCGGCAAATCACAGGTTTATATTGATGCACTCGTTCTAATACATTATCGTTTCTATAGCAACAGCTCGTTCACAGGGACTCGTCCAGCAAACACTTCATATATATTGCATACTGTGTGGCGGCACGGTGGTGTCGTGGTTAGCACTGTCGCCTCACAGCGAGAAGGTTCTGGGTTCGAGCCCCAGCAGCTGGCGAGGGCCTTTCTGTGTGGAGTTTGCATGTTCTCCCCGTGTCTGTGTGGGTTTCCTCCGGGTGCTCCGGTTTCCCCCAAAGACATGCAGGTTAGGCTACTTGGTGGCTCTAAACTGACCGTGATGGTTGTTTGTGTCTATGTGTCAGCCCTGCGATGATCTGGCGACTTATCCAGGGTGTACCCCGTCTCTCGCCCATAGTCAGCTGGGATAGGCTCCAGCAACCCTGTAGAACAGGATAAGCGGCTACAGATAATGAATGGATGGATGGACTTATACATTATTGAGTCAAAACAGTACAAAAACATTTTAGAGTCCAAACGTTCGTTCATTTTCCAGCACAAAATTAAATACTACAGAAAAAAGTTTGTATCTGAGCAGCGTATTCCATAAGAGAGCACTTTTCAGATTAAAAAAGAAAACATAATGAAGGCTGCTGGGTTTTGGTGTAAAATGAAGAAGCGAGTGTGACAGCCAAAGAGTCCAGAAGAACCGTGGCTGGTTCTGGAAGACGCTCAGTAAAACCTACAGCGCATTTCCGCATACAACTGCACTATTTTTTTTTTTTTTTTAAAGCAAAGGGTCGTCTCACACCAAATATTGACTTTGTTTCCGTTACAATGGCTTACTACTTCCTGTTTATAGTATTTTTTTTTAAAGTTGAAACATTTCATTATTTTTAAGCCATTTTTGCTCTACAGCATTTCTTTACACGTGCCCAAGGCTTTTGCACAGGACTGTATGTAAACGTCAGGAAAAATGTGTTTATTTAACATTTATAGAAAGAAGGAGTCTCCAGTGTCAGCACTTTATATCAGTCCGAGGTAAAACTGCAGCTTAAAACGAATCTTCAGGACATTTATCTTTGCAGTAACGCGATAAGCTGTTATGACATGATGGACCAACTGTTTATAACGAGTGTGAACATGTTTCATGGGCGTTCCACAATATTAAATGTAACGCTAACAGGATAAAAATGATGAGCTGGAATTGCTGGCAAACTGCTGTGGTGTAAGAGGAATAAAACACTCCAGGATGTGACGTGGCGTTAAAGGAAAATAATCCTACAGTTGATTCATTTCCGAGATTGTTTTATTCCTCACTTTATAAAGCTTATAAATCACACTTTATCCCAAAACGTCAGTTTCTAATTAATCTGTATGGATGAAATTGTTCATCATGGCTGGATGGAATACGTTAGATGTTTATAATGCATAATATCACATAAAATATTCATTTCTTTATTAAAAAAAGATATTCTCACAAACAGTTTGCCCTGTATGATCATTACTCCGGAGAGTGTTTAACTATAATTTAACTTTGAAGGTTTTAACAAGAATGTAAAGGTCTGAATATTGAATATTTAATTAGATGAACCTCATTTTCCTGAATACATCATTTTTTTAACAAAAAAAATCATAAAAATTCTTGCAAGAATATGCAAAGATTCCTTGTGAAACATAGTGTATTAGGCGGCACGGTGGTGTAGTGGTTAGCGCTGTCGCCTCACAGCAAGAAGGTCCGGGTTCGAGCCCCGTGGCCGGCAAGGGTCTTTCTGTGCGGAGTTTGCATGTTGTCCGCGTGGGTTTCCTCCGGGTGCTCCGGTTTCCCCCACAGTCCAAAGACATGCAGGTTAGGTTAACTGGTGACTCTAAATTGAGCGTAGGTGTGAATGTGAGTGTGAATGGTTGTCTGTGTCTATGTGTCAGCCCTGTGATGACCTGGCGACTTGTCCAGGGTGTACCCCGCCTTTCGCCCGTAGTCAGCTGGGATAGGCTCCAGCTCGCCCGCGACCCTGTAGAACAGGATAAAGCGGCTACAGATAATGAGATGAGATGAGAACATAGTGCATTAAAGAGTGTTCACCTCCATCTGCCCTGAAACTCAACCTCATCATGTACAGCTCTCTGATAAAAAACATCTCTTGATGACTGAGTTTTTGAGTGAGTTTATAAGCACAGATGTCCAAATATTTCTTACAGCTCAGATACACAGCTGAGGCCTCTTTAGTGCTGCGTTGGGAATTAACTTCAGCTGCTCTTTTCTCACAACAGAACAATCATGCGAGTTCTGCACAGGATGCATACGGAGCGAGCAGGATGAGACACCGGGTATAAAATGTCAGCAAACAACTGCAGAAGGACAGGAAGGCCGTTTTCACATCATCGGGAGAAGACAGGACCGAAATGCCTCTTGCTATTGTTCTCACAAAAGGTCAGATCCGATCGAGTCACAGAATACTGAGGAATTTTGCACTGAACAGGGGAAACGCAGCCGAGTTTGTGGGAAAAAATGTCAGAGGTATAACAACATTAAACTTTCCTGAAATTGGGAAAAGAGCAACGTGGTGAGAAAATGAGGCAGATGTGGAAGTGTTGAGTACATTGTTCCATCTCGTCTTCCGCCTCAAATTTCCAAGTCTGTATTTTGGATTTCAAAGTATCTGATATGAGATATTACTTTCCATCTGTAATTTCTAAAGATAATCATTTGAAATGCGTAAGCAGAAAAATCCCCTCCCCCCAAAAAAAAAGGTCCAATCTTGTCATGATCTACAGATGTTACTGTTACATCACTGTGCTGCTCATCTCATTATCTGTAGCCGCTTTATCCTGTTCTACAGGGTCGCAGGCAAGCTGGAGCCTATCCCAGCTGACTACGGGCGAAAGGCGGGGTACACCCTGGACAAGTCGCCAGGTCATCACAGGGCTGACACATAGACACAGACAACCATTCACACTCACATTCACACCTACGGTCAATTTAGAGTCACCAGTTAACCTAACCTGCATGTCTTTGGACTGTGGGGGAAACCGGAGCACCCGGAGGAAACCCACGCGGACACGGGGAGAACATGCAAACTCCACACAGAAAGGCCCTCGCCGGCCACGGGGCTCGAACCCAGGACCTTCTTGCTGTGAGGCGACAGCGCTAACCACTACACCACCGTGCCGCCTCACTGTGCTGCTGTTACAGGAAAATAATCAACAACAGAATGGTGCGATGACGCGGAGTTACCATTTCGAATTGATTATTTACCTACCACAGCATGTACTGAAGTATTTTATTCTTCTTACATAACAGCGATTTGCCAACCATTTCAGTTTTTTATCTATTAAAAAACGTCATACTTTAAAAAAAAAAAAATCTGTTTATAGTTCCATTTAATGTTGTGGAACGTTGGTGAAACAAGTCACTACAGCTTACCATGTTACTGAGAAACTCCTCCGTCCTGAAGACGTTCCCACTGTTACAAAAAACTGACACTGGAGACTCCTTACGCTGTCCGAAACAGGGGAACAAGTAGGAGTCCATTTCTGTCCCCCAAGGTCCAATCTGCACTAATGTACCCCCATTATTGGACCTCAGGGTAACGATGTGGACCTTTTAGGGCCAAAAAGGTTCATATATGTTCCCAAGCAGTATATAAAGGGTACAAATAAGTACCTTAAAGGGTGCTGATCCAATGTCGAGCTGTTGTACCCCTAAAGGTACAATAATGTACTTTATTTTCTGAGAGTGTATATAAATGTTGTATAAATGTCTCTTTCCAGAAAACATAGCTGTAGCTGTTTCTATAGAATTAGAACGAGCTCATTAATAATAAACTAATCATATAAATGAAAATGAATCAACAACTTGTAACCAATCAGAATCCAGACCTGATACTTCAGAAACAGTTTTTAAAGCGGTTTAGTCGCTCCTCGATTCTGATCACTATAATCACATGATGTTGCTTTTCTGCATAATCCATAATCCATTATTCTTATATTTTTTTTCTCCCTGGGGGCGGAGCTTGATAAAATACCTGTCCACTTAGAATTATTTGACACTCTCAGGGATAATCCAGAGCATGCTAAATCCATCATGATAAATCCAGATTACAATTTAATCACATCCAAAAGAGGATAGAATGTCAAATTAAAAGTGGGTGAAATTAACGGTGTGACGTCTCTGAACCTGTGCAAGGTAAAGACACTGGTGAAAACAATACCAACAAGAAAATCATAGAAAGAGATAAAAACTTAAACAGACAAAAAACAAACAAGCACAAAGATGGAACAAGATTTTACCATAAAGCCCCAAAAATACACTATGACCCTGGATGACGGTTTATTTTGTCCAGTGGGGAAAAATTTGGTATGGTTATAAATAATTAGTATTAAATACAGAGGCGATTAGAGAAAATCGCGTGCGCTGATTGGTCGAGAGATTCGGACTATTTCTCGATAATCACCTCGGGCGACTCGGCAAAACGGCGGCCAACCGCTCCGTCACCGTAAGTGAGGAAGAATTACAGATGATGAAAGAAAACGCCGTCCCTAAAAGCGCTAAAGATGCTACGAAGTTTGGTCTAAAACTATTCGAAGGTAAGCTGGAGTTGGGATTTATTTTATCGATTTCAAAACAAACGATTTGATGTGACTCGGCGTAGATAAGTGACGCAAGTCTGCGCTGCAAAGTTATTACATTTACATACCGCTTTTGAAAATTGAAATATGATTTATTCTTTATTTATTTTTAAAAATAATCACCTGTGCATTTATACTAAAACAATTATCCGCCTCAGTGAATATCGATGAATAATAACCTCAGCTTCATCTCAGTTATTATTCACTTCACCTCCAGCGAATAATTGCAAATTAGTGGCTCCGTTTTTTTTTTTTTTTTAATTACCAACCAAAGTGACATCAGTCCCGCCCACTTGATTCCTATTGGCTCATGGCAGAAGTCAAAGTCTCCGTCTTTCACATGTTGTGTGTCGTTTAAAATTGTAGCAGAGTTTTATTCTCGCAAATTACTGTAACGGGGGGTTAAAAATCATACACGTTCGCATCTCTTTGTACGCAACATCATATTAAATCATATTAAAGAGAGACGGCTGTGCGTGTTTTTTTTAAAGGAGACCCAGAAATGGTTTGCAGATACAGTTTTTAATGTATCACAACAATGAGCAACAAACATACTTGATGAACTATTTCCAGAAGAAGTTGTTCAAATACCATCTACAATAAACGTCATTTCAACTATGACAACAGGTCTGTGACAAAATAAAAAAGTTCCAAAACCATGTTATTTTTACCGTAATACGGTACAGCTGAGACCTCAAACATTACAGTAACAAAAACTAATGAGACTACTCTCTATATATAAAACATCAATAACATTTTTGGTTTAGTTTATTTAAAGTTTTAGCCATAGGGGCTTCTTTTTTATTAAAACCTCAGGGTGCATTTCCTGTGTTACCCAGGCGTTGTAGAGTACATATTGTGAAGAATATGATTGCGCCGTGTGATGATCCCTTTGATATCCAGAAGAAAACAATCCTAATTTCAACCTTTAGAAGGTGTCCTCTTTTGCTTCACGCTATCGATCCGTAAAAAGTTTTTTTTTTTTTTCTTTTTGGCTGCTGTGCAGTTGTGACATTTATGTACAGTTATATTGTTGGACCATCCTTTAGTTTTTTTTTTGTTTGTTTGTTTATTTGCTTTACCAGTCCTTGTGTGGGAAGCATTTCTAGTCCAGGCTAAACACCGTTAGCACGTAGTGCCAGCCGACAGCTCAGTCTTGTAATGCTGCTCCACGTTCAGGGAAAGGCTAAAGCACGTTTGTAAAGCCTTTGGAATCAGGACAGTCGCTTAGGATTTGGACAGAGGCAGGATTGCACCTTAGGAGGCCAAGATGTCTCTCATGAAACACAATCAAAAAGTGTCTTCAGGATTAAAATAAAATGTTAAAATACTAAAAAAATCTAAATAAGAACATTAAAAAGTTCACGTAAGAGAGAATTAAAAACCGTGACCTTTGTGTTTCAAATAAAAAAAAAAAAAACACCCCAAAAACACCTGTACAATAATAAACAGGAAAAAAAAAATATGAAATGTTCCGTGATTTCATCATTTGAAACAATTTTAAGCATGATTTGATTTAACCTGTCAAACAGTTGCATTACATGCTACTTGTTCATCTCAGAATAGGAATACCAAAAAAGCAATACATTTTTGCATTTCTTCATATTAATAATTTTTTTTTTCTTTTTTTTTTTTAACCATGCACAGCCAACTACGAATATGTACAACAGCTTAGCTTTCTTTGTTCACAAGCCTTTTACTTTCATACAAACAGCCTTCTGTTACTTTGGAATGAATCACATTATCCTACTTACTCTTTTTTTTTTAACCAAACAAGAAAAAGTGATTCGTAAAAAAAAAAAAAAAAAGAACACCCTTTCACATTCTTTAAGTTCAACAAAAAAAAAAGAAAAAAAGAAAAGTGAAGCAGTTGATGATTTCTGCATGGTAGGAAGCCGTGT